>NC_064435.1:936521-965085 GCF_023343835.1 Lagopus muta
CATCCCCCAAACCCACATCCCCCCACCCCACATCCCCCCACCCCACATCCCCCCATCCCCATCACCCCATCCCCATCCCATCTCCTACCCCCAGATCCCCACCCCCCCATCCCCTCACCCCACATCCCCCCACCCCACATCCCCCCATCACCCACCCCCACATCCCCCCACCCACATCCCCCCACCCACATCCCCCCATCCCCATCCCCCCATCCCCTACCCCACATCCCCCCACCCCACATCCCCACATCCCCCCGTCCCCATCCCCTACCCCCAGATCCCCCCATCCCCATTCCCCCATCCCCATTCCCCCACCCCACATGCCCCCACCCCACATCCCCCATCCCCACACCCATCCCCACATACCCCAACCCCCCATCCCCCCATCCCCACCCCCCCATCCCTACCCCACATTCCCCCACCCCACATCCCCCCATCCCCCATCTCCCCATCCCCTACCCCCAGATCCCCCCACCCCACATCCCCCCACCCCACATCCCCATCCCCCCATCGCCCACCCCACATCCCCCCATCCCCCATCTCCCCATCCCCTACCCCCAGATCCCCCCACCCCACATCCCCCCACCCCACATCCCATCCCCCCATCGCCCACCCCACATCCCCCCATCTCCTACCCCCCAGATCCCCCCACCCCACATCCCCCCATCCCCTACCCCCACATCCCCCCACCCCACATCCCCCCGTCCCCATCCCCCCACCCCACATCCCCCCATCCCCATTCCCCCACCCCACATGCCCCCACCCCACATCCCCCCATCCCCATCCCCATCCCCATCCCCACACCCATCCCCACGTACCCCAACCCCCCATCCCCCCACCCACATCCCCCCATCCCCTACCCCCACATCCCCCCACCCCACATCCCCCCATCACCCACCCCCAGATCCCCCCACCCAGATCCCCCCCATCCCCATCCCCACACCCATCCCCACATACCCCTACCCCCACATCCCCCCACCCCACATCCCCACATCCCCACACCCATCCCCATCCCCAAACCCCCACCCCACATCCCCCATCCCCTACCCCACATCCCCCCACCCCACATCCCCCCATCCCCATCCCATCCCCTACCCCCAGATCCCCACCCCCCAGATCCCCACCCCCCCATCCCCACACCAACACCCCCCTCCCCCATCTCCACCCCCCCAGCCCCATCCTGACCCCCCCCACCCCCACTCCCATCCCCACCCCACCCCCATCCAGCCCCCCACTTCCCCCCCGCCCCCCATCGCAACCCCCCACCCCCATCCTCCCCCCCCACTTCCCCGCCCCCTGCCCCCCATCCCCCCCCATCCTCCCCCCCATCTCCCCCCCACCCCCATCCTCCCCCCCCATCCCCCCCCCACTCCCATCCTCCCCTCCCATCTCCCCCCCCCCACCCCCCATCTCCCCCTCCCTCCCCCCCCATCCCCCACCCCCCACCCCCATCCTCCCCCCCATCCCCCCCCACTCCCATCCTCCCCTCCCATCTCCCCCCCCTCACCCCCCATCTCCCCCCCCTGCCCCCCCACCCCCCCCAACCCCATCCTCCCCCCCATCCCCCCCCCACCACCCATCTTCCCCCCCCCCATCTCCCCCCCCCCTCGCCCCCCATCATCCCCCCTCACCCCCCCATCTCCCCCCCCCCCGCCCCCCATCTCCCCCCCTCACCTCCTCCACCCCTTTGCTGACGTTCCCTGCAGCCTCATCCCCACACGCCTCCGTCAGCTGCGCCCCGACGCAGCGCAGCGCCTGCAGCTCAGCCTGCAGCGCCTCCAGCTCCTCCTGCAGCGCCTTTGGGCGGCACGAAGGGGGCTCAGCACCAACCCCCCCCCCCCACTGCCCCACTGAGCGCCTTGGGGCACCCCACGCATCCTCACGGCATCCCTATGGGTCCCTATGGCACCCTATGGATCCCTACGGCATCCTATGGATACTTATGACATCCTATGGATCCCTATAGTACCCTATGGATCCCTAAGGCACCCTATGGATCTTTATGGCACCCTATGGATACTTACGACACCCTATGGATCCCTATGGCACCCTATGGATCCTTATGGCACCCTATGGAACCCTATGGCAGCCTACAGATCCTTATGGCACCCTATGGATTCTTACGACACCCTACAGATCCCTATGGCACCCTACAGATCCTTACGACACCCTATGGATCCCAATCACACCCTAGGGATCTTTATGGCACCCTATGGCTCTTACAGCACCCTATGGCTCCTTATGGCACCCTATGGAACCTTATGGCACACTATGGATCTCTATGGCACCCTATGGATCCTTATGGCACCCTATGGATCCTTATGGCACCCTATGGATCCCTATGGCATCCTATGGATACTTATGACACCCTATGGATCCCAATCACAGCCTTGGGATCTTTATGGCACCCTATGGATCCTTATGGCACCCTATGGATCCTTATGGCACCCTATGGATCCCAATCACAGTCTAGGGATCCCTATGGCACCCTAGCGATCCTTATGGCACCCTATGGATCCCAATCACAGCCTAGGGATCTTTATGGCACCCTACGGATCCCCATGGCACCCTATGGATCTTTATGGCACCCCTATGGATCCCTATGGCACCCTATGGATCCTTATGGCACCCTATGGATCCCTAAGGCACCCTATGGATCCTTATGGCACCCTATGGATCCCTATGGCACCCTATGGATCCTTATGGCACCCTATGGATCCCTATGGCATCCTATGGATACTTATGACACCCCTATGGATCCCAATCACAGCCTTGGGATCTTTCTGGCACCCTATGCATCCCTATGGCACCCTATGGATCCTTATGGCACCCTATGGATCCCAATCACAGTCTAGGGATCCTATGGCACCCTGGCGATCCTTATGGCACCCTATGGATCCCAATCACAGCCTAGGGATCTTTATGGCACCCTACGGATCCCCATGGCACCCTATGGATCTTTATGGCACCCTATGGATCCCTATGGTACCCTACAGATCCTTATGGCACCCTACGGATCCCCATGGCACCCTATGGATCTTTATGGCACCCTATGGATCCCTATGGCACCCTATGGATCCTTATGGCACCCTATGGATCCCTATGGCATCCTATGGATACTTATGGCACCCTATGAACCCCTATGGCACCCTATGGATCCTTATGGCACCCTATGGATCCCTACGGTACCCTATGAATCCTTACGACACCCTATGGATCCCAATCACAGCCTAGGGATCTTTATGGTACCCTATGGATCCCTATGGCACCCTATGGATACTTATGGCACACTATGGATCCCGGATCCCTATGGCACCCTATGGATCCTTATGGCACCCTATGGGGTCCCTATGGCACCCTGTGCATCTTTATGGCACCCTAGCGATCCTTATGGCACCCTCTGGGTCCCAATCACAGCCTAGGGATCTTTATGGCACTCTATGGATCCCTGTGGCACCCTATGGATCTCTATGGCACCCTATGGATCCCTATGGCACCCTATGGATCCTTACGACTCCCTATGGGTCCCAATCACAGCCTAGGGATCTTTACGGATGACTATGGCACCCTATGGATCCCTATGGCACCCTACAGATCCTTATGCTACCCTATGGAACCCTACAGCACCCTATGGATCTTTATGGCACCCTATGGACCCCTATGGCACCCGATGGATCCTTATGGCACCCTAAGGGTCCCTATGGCACCCTACGGATCCTTATGGCACCCTATGGATCCCTATGGCACCCTACAGATCCTTACGGCACCCTATGGATCCTTATGGCACCCTATGGATCCCTATGGCATCCTATGGATCCTCATGGCACACTATGGATCCCAATCACAGCCTTGGGATCTTTATGGCACCCTATGGATCCCGATGGCACCCTATGGATCCCAATCACAGCCTAGGGATCTTTACGGCACCCTATGGATCCTTATGGCACCCCATGGATCCTTATGACACCCTAGGGACCTTATGGCACCCTATGGATCTTTATGGCACCATAGGGATCCCTATGGCACCCTACAGATCCTTATGGCACCCTATGGATCCCTATGGCACCCTATGGATCCCAATCACAGCCTAGGGATCTTTATGGCACCCTATGGATCCTTATGGCACCCTATGGATCCCTATGGTAGCCTATGGATACTTATGGCACCCTATGGATCCCTATGGCACCCTATGGATCCTTACGGCACCCTATGGATCACAATCACACCCTAGGGATCCCTAGGCACCCTATGGATTCTTATGGCACCCTACAGATCCCTATGGTACCCTACAGATCCTTATGGCACTCTATGGAACCCTACGGCACCCTATGGATCTTTATCGCCCAGTGTGGATCCCAATCACACCCTAGGGATCCCTATGGCACCCTATGGATTCCTATGGCACCCTACAGATCCTTATGGCACCCAATGGATCCCAATCACACCCTAGATATCCATATGGCATGCTATGGATCCTTCCAACACCCTATGGATCCCAATCACAGCCTAGGGATCTTTGTGGCACCCCATGGATCCTTATGGCACCCTATGGATCCCTATGGCACCCTATGGATCCCTATGGAACCCTATTGATCCTTATGGCACCCTATGGATTCTTACGACACCCTACAGATCCTTATGGCACCCTATGGATCATTACGACACCCTATGGATCCCAATCACAGCCTAGGGATCTTTATGGCACACTATGGCTCTTACAGCACCCTATGGCTCCTTACGGCACCCTAAGGATCCTTATGGTTCCCTATGGATCCTTATGGCACCCTATGGATCCCTATGGCACCCTATGGGCCCCTATGGCATCACTGTGGATCCCTATGGCACTGGATCACCCTGCACATCACGCACACCTGCATGGATCACATTGCATGCTATGCACACCTGCATGGATCACATTGCATGCTATGCACACCTGCATGGATCCTATTGCACACCTGCATGGATCCTATTGCACACCTGCATGGATCACATTGCATGCTATGCACACCTGCACAGATCCTATTGCACCCCTGCCTGGATCACCCTGCATGCTATGCACACCTGCACAGATCCTATTGCACCCCTTCATGGATCCTATTGCACCCCTGCATGGATCCTATTGCACACCTGCATGGATCACATTGCATGCTATGCACACCTGCACGGATCCTATTGCACCCCTGCCCGGATCCTATTGCACACCTGCATGGATCACCCTGCATGCTATGCATACCTGCATGGATCCTATTGCATCCCTGCACGGATCCTATTGCACCCCTGCATGGATCACCCTGCACTCCTGCATGGATCGCCCTGCACCCCTGCATGGATCCGTCCGGACTTGCAGACGTGGGATCAGGGAAGCCAAGGCGCAGGCAGAACTGAACTTGGCAAGGGATGTGAAAAACAATAAGAAAACCTTCTACAGGTACATTGCCCAGAAGAGACAGGCCAAAACGGGCGTACCTACTTTGGTAAATTTAAAAGGAGAACTGGCTTCAACAGATGAAGAGAAAGCTGAGGTGCTGAATGAGTTCTTCACCTCGGTCTTCACTGGTGGCCAGGATTCTGGTCTTTTTCACGTCCCTGAACCCTGCATCCCCAAACCTCCATGTGGGGACCAAGGAGGTAAATCCCTCCCCACTGTAAGGGCAGAGCAAGTCCGAGAGTGCCTCCTTAGACTGAATGAATACAAGTCTATGGGGCCGGATGGCGTGCATCCCAGGGTCCTGAAGGAGCTGGCTGAGGTGGTTGCCGAGCCGCTCTCCATCACATTTGAGAAGTCGTGGCTGTCAGGTGAGGTCCCGGACGACTGGAGGAAGGGTCACGTCACTCCCATATACAAGAAGGGGAGCAGGGAGGACCCGGGGAACTACAGGCCGGTGAGTCTCACCTCCGTGCCTGGGAAGATCATGGAACAGATCCTCCTGGACAACATGCTCGGTCACATAAAGAATGAGCATGTGATCCGAGACAGCCAGCACGGCTTCACCAAAGGAAGGTCATGCCTAACTAATCTTGTGGCCTTCTATGATGGAGTGACGGCATTGGTGGACGAAGGGAAGGCGACCAATGTCATTTACCTGGACCTGAGCAAGGCCTTTGACATGGTCCCCCACCACATCCTCATCTCCAAATTGGAGGGAAGTGGATTTGATGGGTGGACGACCCGATGGATAAGCAATTGGTTGAAAGGCCGCAGACAGAGGGTGGTGGTCAATGGCTCTATGTCCAGGTGGAGGCCGGTAACAAGTGGTGTCCCCCAAGGGTCTGTCTTGGGACCGGTGCTCTTTAACATCTTTATTAATGACATCGATGAGGGAATTGAGTGCACCCTCAGCAAGTTTGCTGACGACACCAAGCTGAGTGGTGCGGTTGATACGGCGGAAGGAAGGGATGCCATTCAGAGGGACCTCGACAGGCTGGAGGGCTGGGCTCGGGTGAACCTGATGAGGTTCAACACGGCAAAGTGCAAGGTTTTGCATTTGGGCCGGAAGAACCCCAGGCACCTGTACAGGCTGGGAGGAGCGGTCCTTGAGAGCAGCTCGGCAGAGAAGGACCTGGGGGTCCTGATGGACGAGAGACTGAATATGAGCCAGCAGTGCGCAGCTCGAAAGGCAAATGGGATCCTGGGCTCCATCAGGAGAGGGGTGGCCAGCAGGGACAGGGAGGTGATCGTCCCTCTCTACTCGGCTCTTGTGAGGCCCCACCTGGAGTACTGTGTCCAGGTGTGGAGCCCTCAGTACAAGAAAGACATAGAGATTTTGGAGAGGGTCCAGAGGAGGGCGACTAAGATGATGAGGGGGCTGGAGCACCTCCCCTATGAGGACAGGCTGAGGGAGTTGGGCTTGTTCAGCCTGGAGAAGAGAAGGCTGCGGGGTGACCTCATGGCAGCCTATCAATACCTGAAGGGAACCTACACCCAGGAGGGGAGTAAACTCTTCAAAAGGGCTGACAACAGCAGGACTAGGGGAAATGGTTTTAAGTTGAAGGAGGGAAGATTTAGGTTAGATGTTAGGGGGAAGTTCTTTACTAGGAGAGTGGTTAGGCCCTGGAACGGGCTGCCCAGGGAGGTTGTGGATGCCCCGTCCTTGGACGTGTTTAAGGCCAGGTTGGACGGGGTCCTGGGCAACCTGATCTGAATGTGGATGTTTGGTGGCCCTGCCAGGCAGGGGGGTTGGAACTGCATGATCCTTGGGGTCCCTTCCAACCCGGGTGATTCTGTGATTCTGTGATTCTGTGATCCTATTGCACACCTGCACGGATCCTATTGCACACCTGCATGGATCCTATTGCACACCTGCATGGATCCTATTGCACACCTGCATGGATCACATTGCATGCTATGCACCCCTGCATGGATCCTATTGCACACCTGCACGGATCCTATTGCACACCTGCATGGATCACCCTGCATGCTATGCACACCTGCATGGATCACATAGCACACCTGCATGGATCCTATTGCACCCCTGCCTGGATCACACTGCATGCTATGCACACCTGCATGGATGGCACTGCATGCTATGCACACCTGCATGGATCCTATTGCACACCTGCCTGGATCCTATTGCACACCAGCACGGATCACACTGCATGCTATGCACACCTGCATGGATCCTATTGCACACCAGCACGGATCACACTGCATGCTATGCACACCTGCATGGATCACACTGCATGCTATGCACACCTGCATGGATCACACTGCATGCTATGCACACCTGCATGGATGGCACTGCATGCTATGCACACCTGCCTGGATCCTATTGCACACCAGCACGGATCACACTGCATGCTATGCACACCTGCATGGATCACACTGCATGCTATGCACACCTGCACGGATCCTAATGCACCCCTGCACGGATCCTATTGCACACCTGCATGGATCCTATTGCACCCCTGCCCATATCCTATTGCACACCTGCACAGATCCTACTGCACCCCTGCACGGATCCTATTGCACACCTGCATGGTCCCATTGCATGCTCTGCACTCCTGCATGGATCCTATTGCACACCTGCCCAGATCCTATTGCACACCTGCACGGATCCTATTGCACACCTGCATGGATCACCCTGCATGCTATGCACACCTGCATGGATCACATTGCACACCTGCACGGATCCTATTGCACCCCTGCACGGATCCTATTGCACACCTGCATTGATTGCACTGCACACCTGCATGGATGGCACTGCATGCTATGCACACCTGCACGGATCCTATAGCATCCCTGCATGGATCCTATTGCATCCCTGCCCGGATCCTATTGCACACCTGCATGGATCACCCTGCACACCTGCCTGGATCCTATTGCACACCTGCATGGATCTATTGCACACCTGCACGGATCCTATTGCACACCTTCATTGATTGCACTGCACACCTGCATGGATCACATTGCATGCTATGCAAACCTGCACAGATCCTATTGCACACCTGCATGGATCACATTGCACGCTATGCACACCTGCATGGATCACATTGCATGCTATGCAAACCTGCACAGATCCTATTGCACACCTGCATGGATCACATTGCACGCTATGCACACCTGCATGGATCCTATTGCACCCCTGCATGGATCACACTGCATGCTCTGCACACCTGCCCGGATCCTATTGCACACCTGCCCAGATCCTATTGCACACCTGCATGGATCCTATTGCACACCTGCACGGATCCTATTGCACACCTGCATGGATCACATTGCATGCTATGCACACCTGCATGGATCCTATTGCACACCTGCCCAGATCCTATTGCACACCTGCATGGATCACCCTGCATGCTATGCACACCTGCATGGATCACACTGCACACCTGCATGGATCCTATTGCACACCTGCATGGATCCTATTGCACACCTGCATGGATCACACTGCATGCTATGCACCCCTGCATGGATCACATTGCATGCTATGCACCCCTGCACGGATCCTATTGCACACCTGCATGGATCACACTGCATGCTATGCAAACCTGCATGGATCACACTGCATGCTATGCACCCCTGCCCGGATCCTATTGCACCCCTGCATGGATCCTATTGCACCCCTGCATGGATCCTATTGCACACCTGCATGGATCACCCTGCATGCTATGCACACCTGCACGGATCCTATTGCACACCTGCATGGATCACATTGCACACCTGCCTGGATCCTATTGCACCCTTGCACGGATCCTATTGCACACCTGCACAGATCCTATTGCACACCTGCATGGATCCTATTGCACACCTGCATGGATCCTATTGCACACCTGCACGGATCCTATTGCACACCTGCACAGATCCTATTGCACACCTGCACGGACCCTATTGCACACCTGCCTGGATCACAATGCACGCTATGCACACCTGCCCGGATCCTATTGCACCCCTGCATGGATTGCACTGCACACCTGCATGGATCACACTGCATGCTATGCACACCTGCACGGATCCTATTGCACACCTGCACGGATCCTATTGCACACCTGCATGGATCACACTGCACACCTGCATGGATCACACTGCATGCTATGCACACCTGCACGGATCCTATTGCACACCTGCACGGATCCTATTGCACACCTGCATGGATCACACTGCACACCTGCATGGATCACACTGCATGCTATGCACCCCTGCATGGATCACACTGCATGTTATGCACACCAGCATGGATCACATTGCACAACTGCATGGATCCTATTGCACACCTGCATGGATCACATTGCATGCTATGCACACCTGCACAGATCCTATTGCACACCTGCACGGATCCTATTGCACACCTGCATGGATCACATTGCATGTTATGCACACCTGCATGGATCACACTGCACGCTATGCACCCCTGCATGGATCCTATTGCACACCTGCATGGATCCTATTGCACCCCTGCCCGGATCCTATTGCACACCTGCACAGATCACCCTGCATGCTAAGCACACCTGCACGGATCCTATTTCACACCAGCATGGATCACCCTGCACACCCGCATGTATCACCCTGCATGCTATGAACACCTGCATGGATCACATTGCGTGCTATGCACCCCTGCCCGGATCCTATTGCACCCCTGCACGGATCCTATTGCACACCTGCATGGATCACATTGCATGCTATGCACCCCTGCACCAATCCTATTGCACACCTGCATGGATCCTATTGCACACCTGCATGGATCACATTGCATGCTATGCACACCTGCATGGATCACATTGCACACCTGCATGGATCACATTGCATGCTATGCACACCTGCATGGATCACATTGCACACCTGCATGGATCACATTGCATGCTATGCACACCTGCATGGATCACATTGCACACCTGCATGGATCACATTGCACACCTGCATGGATCCTATTGCACACCTGCATGGATCACCCTGCACACCTGCATGGATCACAATGCATGCTATGCACACCTGCCCGGATCCTATTGCACACCTGCCCAGATCCTATTGCACACCTGCATGGATCGCACTGCATGCTATGCACACCTGCATGGATCCGATTTCACACCTGCATGGATCACCCTGCATGCTATGCACACCTGCACGGATCCTATTGCACACCTGCATGGATCACATTGCACACCTGCCTGGATCCTATTGCACCCTTGCACGGATCCTATTGCACACCTGCACAGATCCTATTGCACACCTGCATGGATCCTATTGCACACCTGCATGGATCCTATTGCACACCTGCACGGACCCTATTGCACACCTGCCTGGATCACAATGCACGCTATGCACACCTGCCCGGATCCTATTGCACCCCTGCATGGATTGCACTGCACACCTGCATGGATCACACTGCATGCTATGCACACCTGCACGGATCCTATTGCACACCTGCACGGATCCTATTGCACACCTGCATGGATCACACTGCACACCTGCATGGATCACACTGCATGCTATGCACCCCTGCATTGATCACACTGCATGTTATGCACACCTGCATGGATCACATTGCACAACTGCATGGATCCTATTGCACACCTGCATGGATCACATTGCATGCTATGCACACCTGCACAGATCCTATTGCACACCTGCACGGATCCTATTGCACACCTGCATGGATCACAATGCATGCTATGCACACCTGCATGGATCACCCTGCACCCCTGCATGGATCACCCTGCATGCTATGCACACCTGCACTGATCCTATTGCACCCCTGCCTGGATCACAATGCATGCTATGCACAGCTGCATGGATCACCCTGCACACCTGCATGGATCACCCTGCACACCTGCATGGATCACCCTGCATGCTATGCACACCTGCATGGATCACACTGCATGCTATGCAAATCTGCACGGATCCTATTGCACACCTGCATGGATCACATTGCATGCTATGCACACCTGCATGGATGACACTGCACCCCTGCATGGATCCTATTGCACCCCTGCACGGATTCTATTGCACACCTGCATGGATCACCCTGCATGCTATGCACACCTGTATGGATCACATAGCACACCTGCATGTATGGCACTGCATGCTATGCACACCTGCATGGATCCTATTGCACCCCTGCATGGATCACACTGCATGCTATGCACACCTGCATGGATCACATTGCACACCTGCATGGATCACACTGCACCCCTGCACGGATCCTATTGCACCCCTGCACGGATCCTATTGCAAACTTGCACGGATCCTATTGCACACCTGCATGGATCACATTGCATGCTATGCACCCCTGCACAGATCCTATTGCACACCTGCATGGATCACCCTGCATGCTATGCACCCCTGCACGGATCCTACTGCACACCTGCACGGATCCTATTGCACACCTGCATGGATCACAATGCATGCTATGCACACCTGCATGGATCCTATTGCACACCTGCATGGATCACCCTGCATGCTATGCACACCTGCATGGATCACACTGCACACCTGCATGGATCACATTGCATGTTATGCACACCTGCATGGATCACACTGCACGCTATGCACCCCTGCATGGATCCTATTGCACACCTGCATGGATCCTATTGCACCCCTGCCCGGATCCTATTGCACACCTGCACAGATCACCCTGCATGCTAAGCACACCTGCACGGATCCTATTTCACACCAGCATGGATCACCCTGCACACCCGCATGTATCACCCTGCATGCTATGAACACCTGCATGGATCACATTGCGTGCTATGCACCCCTGCCCGGATCCTATTGCACCCCTGCACGGATCCTATTGCACACCTGCATGGATCACATTGCATGCTATGCACCCCTGCACCAATCCTATTGCACACCTGCATGGATCCTATTGCACACCTGCATGGATCACATTGCATGCTATGCACACCTGCATGGATCACATTGCACACCTGCATGGATCACATTGCATGCTATGCACACCTGCATGGATCACATTGCACACCTGCATGGATCACATTGCACACCTGCATGGATCACATTGCACACCTGCATGGATCACATTGCACACCTGCATGGATCCTATTGCACACCTGCATGGATCACCCTGCACACCTGCATGGATCACAATGCATGCTATGCACACCTGCCCGGATCCTATTGCACACCTGCCCGGATCCTATTGCACACCTGCACGGATCCTATTGCACACCTGCCCGGATCCTATTGCACACCTGCACGGATCCTATTGCACACCTGCATGGATCCTATTGCACACCTGCACAGATCCTATTGCACACCTGCATGGATCCTATTGCACACCTGCACAGATCCTATTGCACACCTGCATGGATCCTATTGCACACCTGCCCAGATCCTATTGCACACCTGCATGGATCGCCCTGGATGCTCTGCGCCCCTGCATGGATCGCACTGCATGCTATGCACACCTGCATGGATCCGATTTCACACCTGCATGGATCACCCTGCATGCTATGCACACCTGCACGGATCCTATTGCACACCTGCATGGATCACATTGCACACCGGCCTGGATCCTATTGCACCCTTGCACGGATCCTATTGCACACCTGCACAGATCCTATTGCACACCTGCATGGATCCTATTGCACACCTGCATGGATCCTATTGCACACCTGCACGGATCCTATTGCACACCTGCACAGATCCTATTGCACACCTGCATGGATCCTATTGCACACCTGCATGGATCCTATTGCACACCTGCACAGATCCTATTGCACACCTGCATGGATCCTATTGCACACCTGCACGGATCCTATTGCACACCTGCACAGATCCTATTGCACACCTGCACGGACCCTATTGCACACCTGCCTGGATCACAATGCACGCTATGCACACCTGCCCGGATCCTATTGCACCCCTGCATGGATTGCACTGCACACCTGCATGGATCACACTGCATGCTATGCACACCTGCACGGATCCTATTGCACACCTGCACGGATCCTATTGCACACCTGCATGGATCACACTGCACACCTGCATGGATCACACTGCATGCTATGCACCCCTGCATTGATCACACTGCATGTTATGCACACCTGCATGGATCACATTGCACAACTGCATGGATCCTATTGCACACCTGCATGGATCACATTGCATGCTATGCACACCTGCACAGATCCTATTGCACACCTGCACGGATCCTATTGCACACCTGCATGGATCACAATGCATGCTATGCACACCTGCATGGATCACCCTGCACCCCTGCATGGATCACCCTGCATGCTATGCACACCTGCACGGATCCTATTGCACCCCTGCCTGGATCACAATGCATGCTATGCACAGCTGCATGGATCACCCTGCACACCTGCATGGATCACCCTGCACACCTGCATGGATCACATTGCATGCTATGCAAACCTGCATGGATCGCACTGCATGCTATGCACCCCTGCACGGATCCTATTGCACCCCTGCATGGATCACCCTGCACCCCTGCATGGATTGCACTGCACCCCTGCATGTATCGCCCTGCATGCTATGCACACCTGCACGGATCCTATTGCACCCCTGCCTGGATCACAATGCATGCTATGCACACCTGCATGGATCACCCTGCACACCTGCATGGATCACCCTGCATGCTATGCACACCTGCATGGATCACACTGCATGCTATGCAAATCTGCACGGATCCTATTGCACCCCTGCACGGATCCTATTGCACACCTGCATGGATCACATTGCATGCTATGCACACCTGCCCGGATCCTATTGCACCCCTGCATGGATCCTATTGCACACCTGCATGGATCACATTGCATGCTATGCACCCCTGCATGGATCCTATTGCACACCTGCACGGATCCTATTGCACACCTGCATGGATCACCCTGCATGCTATGCACACCTGCATGGATCACAATGCATGCTATGCACCCCTGCATGGATCCTATTGCACACCTGCACGGATCCTATTGCACACCTGCATGGATCACCCTGCATGCTATGCACACCTGCATGGATCACATAGCACACCTGCATGGATCCTATTGCACCCCTGCCTGGATCACACTGCATGCTATGCACACCTGCATGGATGGCACTGCATGCTATGCACACCTGCATGGATCCTATTGCACACCTGCCTGGATCCTATTGCACACCAGCACGGATCACACTGCATGCTATGCACACCTGCATGGATCCTATTGCACACCTGCCTGGATCCTATTGCACACCAGCACGGATCACACTGCATGCTATGCACACCTGCATGGATCACACTGCATGCTATGCACACCTGCATGGATGGCACTGCATGCTATGCACACCTGCCTGGATCCTATTGCACACCAGCACGGATCACACTGCATGCTATGCACACCTGCATGGATCACACTGCATGCTATGCACACCTGCACGGATCCTAATGCACCCCTGCACGGATCCTATTGCACACCTGCATGGATCCTATTGCACCCCTGCCCATATCCTATTGCACACCTGCACAGATCCTACTGCACCCCTGCACGGATCCTATTGCACACCTGCATGGTCCCATTGCATGCTATGCACACCTGCACGGATCACACTGCACACCTGCATGGATCCTATTGCACACCTGCACGGATCACATTGCACACCTGCATGGATCACATTGCATGCTATGCACACCTGCATGGATCCTATTGCACACCTGCCCGGATCCTATTGCACACCTGCACGGATCCTATTGCACACCTGCATGGATCACCCTGCACCCCTGCAGGGACCTCCCTGCACCTCCCACCTACCTGCACGGACTGCAGCCTGGCGCTGATGCCTTCGGGTTCCCCCCCCTCGCCCTCCATGCGCAGCAGCAGCCGCTGCGTCTCGGCCAATGTGAGCCCCAGCTCCGCAGCTCCGCTCCAGAATCGCTCTGCCAACGCCTGCAGCTCCTGCAGCCGCTGCTGCGCCGCCTCCGCCTCGCTTTGCAGGGAGCCCCACTGCGAATGCAGCTGCGCAGCACGGTCCTGCAGCGCTATGGGGCACAGTGGGGAGGGGGGGGGGAGTGTGGAGACAAATGGGACCCCATGGGGGGTGGGGGGCAGAGATATGGGGGTACAGACCCTAAAAGGGACCCAATGGGGGGGGGGGGAAGGGGGGGGCAGAGCTGTGGGGCTGCAGACCCTAAAAGGGACCCAATGGTGGGGGTGGGGTGGCACAGTACAGAGCTATGGGGCAGCAGACTCCTATAGGAACCCAATGGTGGGGTGGGGACAGCGCTATGGGGCTGCAGACCCTAAAAGGGACCCAATGGGGGGGTGGGGTGGCACAGTACACCGCTATGGGGCAGCAGACTCCTATAGGAAACCAATGGCGGGGTGGGGGCAGAGCTGTGGGGCTGCAGACACCAAAAGGGACGCAATGGTGGGGTGGGGATGGAGCTATGGGGCAGCAGACCCTAAAAGGGACTCAGTGGGGGGGTGGGGACGCCGCAATGGGGCTGCAGACCCTAAAAGGGACCGAATGGGGGGGTGGGGACAGATCTATGGGGCAGCAGACCCCCAAAGGGATGCAATGGGGGGGGAGGGACGCCACTATGGGGCTGCAGACCCTAAAAGGGACCCAATGGGGGGGTGAGGACAGATCTATGGGGCAGTGGGTACCAACAGGAACCCCTTGGTGGCACAGTACATCGCTATGGGGCAGCAGACCCCCATAGAGAGCCAATGGTGGGGTGGGGACAGAGCTATGGGGCAGCAGACCCTAAAAGGGACCCAATGGGGGGGTGGGGACAGATCTATGGGGCAGTGGGTACCAATAGGAACCCCTTGGTGGCACAGTGCATCGCTATGGGGCAGCAGACACCTACAGGAACCCAGTGGTGGGGTGGGAACAGCGCTATGGGGCGGCAGAAGCCAATAGAGAGCCAATGGTGGGGTGGGAACAGCGCTATGGGGCAGCAGACCCCCACAGGGACCCAATGGTGGGGTAAGAACACCGCTATGGGGCAGCAGACCCCAAAAGGGGCCCAGTGGGGTGGTGGGGACAGATCTATGGGGCAGCAGATCGCCACAGAGAGCCAATGGTGGGGTGGGGACACCGCTATGGGGCAGCAGACCCCCAAAAGGACCCAGTGGTGGGCTGGGAACATCGCTATGGGGCAGCAGACCCCCATAGGGAGCCAATGGTGGGGTGGGGACGCCGCTATGGGGCTGCAGACCCTAAAAGGGACCCAATGGGGGGTGGGGACGCCGCTATGGGGCAGCAGACCCCAAAAGGGACCCAGTGGGGGGGTGGGGACACTGCTATGGGGCAGCAGACCCCCATAGGGACCAAATGGGGGGGTGGGAACATCGCTATGGGGCAGCAGACCCCCATAGAGAGACAATGGTGGGGTAAGAACAGTGCTATGGGGCAGCAGACCCCCATAGCGACACAGTGGTGGGGTGGGGACAGATCTATGGGGCAGCAGACCCTAAAATGGACCCAATGGGGGGGTGGGGACAGATCTATGGGGCAGTGGGTACCAATAGGAACCCCTTGGTGGCACAGTACATCGCTATGGGGCAGCAGACCCTAAAAGGGACCCAGTGGTGGGGTGGGGGCAGCGCTATGGGGCTGCAGACCCTAAAAGGGACCCAATGGTGGGATGGGGACAGACCTATGGGGCAGCAGACCCTAAAAGGGACCCAATGGGGGGGTGGGGTGGCACAGTACATCACTATGGGGCAGAAGATTCCTATAGGAACCCAATGGTGGGGTGGGGACAGATCTATGGGGCTGCAGACCCCAAAAGGGACCCTGAGGTGGCACAGGGACACCGCTATGGGGCAGTGGAACCAGAATCTATTGGGACCGCTATGGGGCAGCAGAGCCCAATGGAGGGAGGGCAGGGGGCAGAGCTGTGGGGCTGTAGACCCTAAAAGGGACCCAATGGTGGGGTGGGGACAGATCTATGGGGCAGCAGACCCCCATAGGGACCCAATGGTGGGGTGGGAACAGACCTATGGGTCCACAGCCCCCCAAAGGGACCCAGTGGGGGGGTGGGGACAGATCTATGGGGCAGCAGACCCCCAAACGGACCCAATGGGGGGGTGGGGACGCCGCTATGGGGCTAGAGACCCCCATAGGGACCCAGTGTGGGGTGAGGACAGATCTATGGGGCAGTGGGTACCAACAGGAACCCCTTGGTGGCACAGTACATCGCTATGGGGCAGCAGACCCCCATAGAGAGCCAATGGTGGGGTGGGGACAGAGCTATGGGGCAGCAGACCCCGAAAGGGACCCAATGGTGGGGTGGGAATACCGCTATGGGGCAGCAGACTCCCATAGGGACCCAGTGGGGGGGGGTGGGGACACTGCTATGGGGCAGCAGAACCCCATAGGGACCCAGAGGTGGGGTGAGGACAGATCTATGGGGCAGCAGACCCCCAAAGGGACCCAATGGTGGGGTAAGAACACTGCTATGGGGCAGCAGATCCCCATAGAGAGCCAATGGTGGAGTAGGAACAGATCTATGGGGCAGCAGACCCCCATAGGAACCCAATGGTGGGGTAGGAACACCGCTATGGGGCAGCAGACCCCAAAAGGGACCCAGTGGGGTGGTGGGGACAGATCTATGGGGCAGCAGACCCCCAAAGGGTCCCAATGGTGGTGTGGGGCCGCCACTATGGGGCAGCAGACCCCCATAAGGACCCACTGGTGGGTTAAGAACACTGCTATGGGGCAGCAGACCCCCATAGGGACTCAATGTTAGTGTGGGGCCGCCGCTATGGGGCAGCAGACCCCCAAAGGGACCCAGTGGGGGGGTGGGGACAGATCTATGGGGCGGCAGATCCCCAAAGGGACCCAATGGTGGGGTGGGGCCGCCGCTATGGGGCAGCAGACCCCAAAAGGGACTCAGTAGGGGAGTGGGGGCATCGCTATGGGGCAGCAGACCCCCAAAGGGTCCCAATGGTAGTGTGGGGCCGCCGCTATGGGGCAGCAGACCCCCCAAAGGGACCCAATGGTGGGTTAAGAACACCGCTATGGGACAGCAGACCCCCATAGGGACCCAATGGGGGGGTGGGGGCAGAGCTGTGGGGCTGCAGACCCTAAAAGGGACCCAATGGGGGGGTGGGGTGGCACAGTACATCGCTATGGGGCAGAAGATTCCTATAGGAACCCAAAGGTGGGGTGGGGGCAGAGCAGTGGGGCTGCAGGCCCTAAAAGGGACCCAGTGGAGGGGGGGAAGGGGGGGACAGAGCAATGGGGCAGCAGACTCCTATAGGAACCCAATGGTGGAGTGGGGGCAGATCTATGGGGCTGCAGACCCCAAAAGGGACCCTGAGGTGGCACAGGGACACCGCTATGGGGCAGCAGACCCTAAAAGGGAACCCATGGTGGGGTGGGAGTACCGCTATGGGGCAGCAGACCCCCATAGAGAGCCAATGGTGGGGTAGGAACACCGCTATGGGGCAGCAGACCCCCAAGGGGACCCAATGGGGGGGTGGGAACAGATCTATGGGGCAGCAGACCCCCATAGGGACACAATGGTGGGGTGGGAACACTGCTATGGGGCAGCAGACCCCCAAAGGGACCCAGTGGTGGGGTGGGGACAGATCTATGGGGCAGCAGACCCCCATAGGAACCCAATAGTGGGGTGGGAACACCGCTATGGGGCAGCAGACCCCCAAAGGGACCCAATGGGGGGGTGGGGACACCGCTATGGGGCAGCAGATCCCCATAGGAACCCAATAGTGGGGTGGGAACACTGCTATGGGGCAGCAGACCCCCAAAGGGACCCAATGGGGGGGTGGGGACACCGCTATGGGGCAGCAGACCCCCATAGGGACACAGTGGTGGGGTGGGGACAGATCTATGGGGCAGCAGACCCCCATAGGGACCCAATGGGGGGGTGGGAACACTGCTATGGGGCAGCAGAACCCCAAAGGGTCCCAATGGTGGTGTGGGGCCGCCACTATGGGGCAGCAGACCCCCATAAGGACCCACTGGTGGGTTAAGAACACTGCTATGGGGCAGCAGACCCCCATAGGGACTCAATGTTAGTGTGGGGCCGCCGCTATGGGGCAGCAGACCCCCAAAGGGACCCAGTGGGGGGGTGGGGACAGATCTATGGGGCAGCAGACCCTAAAAGGGACCCAATGGGGGGGTGGGGTGGCACAGTACATCGCTATGGGGCAGAAGATTCCTATAGGAACCCAATGGGGGGGTGGGGACAGATCTATGGGGCTGCAGACCCCAAAAGGGACCCTGAGGTGGCACAGGGACACCGCTATGGGGCAGTGGGACCAGAATCTATTGGGACCGCTATGGGGCAGCAGAGCCCAATGGAGGGAGGGCCACCTCCTGCCCCCCTACCTGTAGCCGCAGCGCCGCAGCCTCCCGCCCGCATGCCGCCCTGCAGCTCGTCGCATTGCGCCCGCACCGCCTGCAGCGCAGCCCCCATCTGCCGCAGCTCCGCCAGCGCCACGCCGTTCTCCCCGCAGCCTCTCCCGCAGCTGCGCCGCGTCGCCATGCAAAGGAGGGCAGCCCCGCAGCCTCCCCTGCAGCCGCTCCAGGCACTCGTGCAGCAGATCCATGCGCTCGCTCAGCTGCAGGGGGGGGGGGGGACGCATTGCAATGCTGCACCACCAGCATCTTCCTCCCCCCCCCCGACCCCCACCCCACGGTGGCTGCGGTGCTGCAGCGCTGCTCCCTACCTGCCCGTACCGCGGCAGCGCCTCCTCCAGCATGGCGGCCGCCGTCTGCATGCGCTCTCGGATGCGGTTGTAGAGCTCCTGTGCATCCTTGCAGCTCTGTTGCAGCGGCGCCGCCTGCTCGGCGTTGAGCTCCTGCAGCTGCACGGCTGCGCGTTGCAGCTTGGCCACCAGGGGGCGGTGCTCGGCGACGGCTTCGCGCAGGCACTGCATGGGGGGGGGGGGGGGGGGGTGCATGGGATGCATGGAGGGGCTGCAGCAGCACTGAGGGGAGCTGGATCTGCTGCAGGGATCCATAGGGGGAAAGGAGGGTGCAGAGCTTGTGGGGAACCAGAGGTGGGGTGGGGGCAGAGCTGTGGGGCTGCAGGCCCTAAAAGGACCCAATGGTGGGGTGGGGGCAGAGCTGTGGGGCTGCAGACCCTAAAAGGGACCCAGAGGTGGGTTGGGGTGGCACAGTACATCGCTATGGGGCAGCTATAGGGCAGACACCTATAGGAACCCAATGTTGGGGTGGGGACAGAGCTATGGGGCAGCAGACGCCTATAGGAACCCAATGGTGGGGTGGGGGCACTGCTGTGGGGCTGCAGACCTTAAATGGGACCCAATGGGGGGGTGGGGTGGCACAGTACATCACTATGGGGCAGCAGACGCCTATAGGAAACCAACGGTGGGGTGGGGGCAGAGCTGTGGGGCTGCAGACCCTAAAAGGACCCAATGGTGGGGTGGGGGCAGAGCTGTGGGGCTGCAGGCCCTAAAAGGACCCAGTACTGGGGTGGGGGCAGCGCTATGGGGCAGCAGACCCCAAAGGGACCCAATGGTGGGGTGGGGACAGAGCTATGGGGCAGCAGACCCTAAAAGGGACCGAGAGGTGGGGTGGGGGCATCGCTATGGGGCTGCAGGCCCTAAAACGACCCAATGGTGGGGTGGGGGCACTGCTGTGGGGCTGCAGGCCCTAAAAGGGACACAGAGGTGGGGTGGGGTGGCACAGTACATCGCTATGGGGCAGCAGACTCCTATAGGAAACCAATGGTGGGATGGGAGCAGCGCTATGGGGCAGCAGACCCCATACAGATCCCATGCAGGGAACAGTAGCTATAGGGACCCAAAGGTGGCACAGTACATCGCTATGGGGCAGCTATAGGGCAGACTCCTATAGGAACCCAATGGTGGGGTGGGGGCAGCGCTATGGGGCAGAAGACCCTAAAAGGGACCCAATGGGGGGGTGAGGTGGCAGACTACATCACTGTGGGGCTGCAGACCTTAAAAGGGACCCAGAGATGAGATGGGGGCAGCGCTATGGGGCAGCAGACCCCAAAGGGACCCAATGGTGGTGTTGGGACAGCGCTATGGGGCAGTGGGTACCAATAGGAACCCAATGGTGGCACAGTACATCGCTATGGGGCAGCAGACTCCTATAGGAACCCAATGGTGGGGTGGGGGCAGAGCTGTGGGGCTGCAGACCCTAAAAGGACCCAATGGTGGGGTGGGGTGGCACAGTACATCGCTATGGGGCAGCAGACTCCTATAGGAACCCAATGGTGGGGTGGGGGCAGAGCTGTGGGGCTGCAGACCTTAAAAGGGACTTAGAGGTGGGGTGGGGATGGAGCTATGGGGCAGCAGACCCTAAAAGGGAGCCAATGGTGGGGTGGGGGCACCGAGCTATGGGGCAGTGGTACCAATAGGAACCCCCTGGTGGCACAGTACATCGCTATGGGGCAGCTATAGGGCAGACTCCTATAGGAACCCAATGGTGGGGTGGGGACAGAGCTATGGGGCAGCAGACCCTAAAAGGGAGCCAATGGTGGGGTGGGGGCACCGAGCTATGGGGCAGTGGTACCAATAGGAACCCCCTGGTGGCACAGTACATCGCTATGGGGCAGCTATAGGGCAGACTCCTATAGGAACCCAATGGTGGGGTGGGGACAGAGCTATGGGGCAGCAGACCCTAAAAGGGACCCAATGGTGGGGTGGGAGCAGCGCTATGGGGCAGCAGACCCTAAAAGGGACCTAATGGGGGTTGAGGTGGCACAGTACATCACTGTGGGGCTGCAGACCCTAAAAGGGACCCAGTAGTGAGGTTGGGGCAGCGCTATGGGGCAGCAGACCCTAAAAGGGACCCAACAGTGGGGTGGGGGCAGAGCTGTGGGGCAGCAGACCTTAAAAGGGACCCAATGGGGGCGTGGGGTGGCACAGTACAGCACTATGGGGCAGCAGACTGCTATAGGAAACCAATGGTGGGGTGGGGGCACTGCTGTGGGGCTGCAGACCCTAAAAGGGACCCAACAGTGGGGTGGGGGCAGAGCTGTGAGGCAGCAGACCCTAAAAGGGACCTAATGGTGGGGTGGGGACGGAGCTATGGGGCTGCAGGCCCTAAAAGGACCCAATGGTGGGGTGGGGTGGCACAGTACATCGCTATGGGGCAGCTATAGGGCAGACTCCTATAGGAACCCAATGGTGGGGTGGGGGCAGCGCTATGGGGCAGCAGGCCCCCAAAGGGACCCAGTAGGGGGTGGGGGCAGAGCTGTGGGGCTGCAGACCCTAAAAGGGACCCAGTGGTGGGGTGGGGTGGCACAGTACATCGCTATGGGGCAGCAGACGCCTATAGGAACCCAATGGTGGGGTGGGGGCAGCGCTATGGGGCTGCAGACCCTAAAAGGGACACAGAGATGGGGTGGGGTGGCACAGTACATCGCTATGGGGCAGCTATAGGGCAGACTCCTATAGGAACCCAATGGTGGGGTGGGGGCAGAGCTATGGGGCAGCAGACTCCTATAGGAACCCAATGGTGGGGTGGGGGCACTGCTGTGGGGCTGCAGACCTTAAATGGGACCCAATGGGGGGGTGGGGTGGCACAGTACATCACTGTGGGGCTGCAGACCCTAAAAGGGACCCAATGGTGGGGTGGGGGCAGAGCTGTGGGGCTGCAGACCCTAAAAGGGACTCAGTAGTGGGGTTGGGGCAGCGCTATGGGGCAGTGGGTACCAATAGGAACCCCTTGGTGGCACAGTACATCGCTATGGGGCAGCAGACTCCTATAGGAACCCAGTGGTGGGGTGGGGGCAGAGCTGTGGGGCTGCAGGTCCTAAAAGGGACCCAGTGGTGGGGTGGGGTGGCACAGTACATCGCTATGGGGCAGCAGACGCCTATAGGAACCCAACGGTGGGGTGGGGGCAGAGCTATGGGGCTGCAGACCCCAAAGGGACCCAATGGTGGGGTGGGGGCACTGCTGTGGGGCTGCAGACCTTAAATGGGACCCAATGGGGGGGTGGGGTGGCACAGTACATCACTGTGGGGCTGCAGACCCTAAAAGGGACCCAGTAGTGGGGTTGGGGCAGAGCTATGGGGCAGCAGACCTTAAAAGGGACCCAATGAGGCAGGGGGGGGCAGAGCTATGGGGCAGTGGGTACCAATAGGAACCCCTTGGTGGTACAGTACACCACTATGGGGCAGCAGACCCCATTAGAGAGCCAATGGTGGGGTGGGGACACCGCTATGGGGCAGCAGACCCTAAAAGGGACCCAGAGGTTGCATGGGGAAAGAGCTATGGGGCTGCAGACCCCAAAAGGGACCCAATGGTGGGGTGGGGACAGAGCTGTGGGGCAGCAGACCCTAAAAGGGACCCAATGGTGGGGTGGGGGCAGCGCTATGGGGCTGCAGACCCTAAAAGGGACCCAGTAGTGGGGTTGGGGCAGCGCTATGGGGCAGCAGACCCTAAAAGTGACCCAGAGATGCGGCGGGGGCATCGCTATGGGGCATCAGACCCCCATAACCCCCATTGGTGTCCCAGGCCTCCCGCCGGCTGCGCTCACCTGCAGCAGCGCCTGCTGCTCCCGGAACGCCTCGCAGCTGCTGGCGTCGGTGCAGAGCTGCGCTGCGGCCGCCTGCGTCTCCTCCAACCAGGGCTGCAGCTCCGCCTGCGCCTGGCAGAACTGCGCCAGCAGCGCCTGCGCCTGCTCCAGCTGCACCGAACGCGCCGCGCTGCGCCGCCACAGCTGCTCTGCCTGCTCCTGCAGTGCCTGCACCGAGGGCTGCGGGGATGCAGCAGAGGTGGGCGCAGGGTTGCAGCACCGCCGGCTGCACGGGTGGCCAGGATGCGGCGCTCACCTCTGCGTGTTGCTGCGTCGATTGCGGGCTGCAGCGCAGCATCGGCTCTGCGACGCCCAGCAGCCGCTCCACCGAGCTGCGGTGGTGCAGGATCTCAGCTGAGAGCAGCTGCAGGATGGAAGGAGGTGATGCGGCCATGGGGCAGCCTGCATTGCTGCATGCATCCATGGGGCAGCCTGCATTGCTGCATGCATCACCCATGCATGAAGGCACGGCTCCCCGACCCACCTTGTGCTCAGCCAGCTGTGCAGCCATGGGGCAGCCTGCATTGCTGCATGCATCCATGGGGCAGCCTGCATTGCTGCATGCATCCATGGGGCAGCCTGCATTGCTGCATGCGTCATCCATGCATGAAGGCACGGCTCCCCGCCCCACCTTGTGCTCAGCCAGCTGTGCATCCATGGGGCAGCCTGCATTGCTGCATGCATCCATGGGGCAGCCTGCATTGCTGCATGCGCCACCCATGCATGAAGGCACGGCTCCCTGACCCACCTTGTGCTCAGCCAGCTGTGCATCCATGGGGCAGCCTGCATTGCTGCATGCGTCCATGGGGCAGCCTGCATTGCTGCATGCGTCACCCATGCATGAAGGCACGGCTCCCCGACCCACCTTGTGCTCAGCCTGCATTGCTGCATCCATGGGGCAGCCTGCATTGCTGCATGCATCCATGGGGCAGCCTGCATTGCTGCATGCACCACCCATGCATGAAGGCACGGCTCCCCGACCCACCTTGTGCTCAGCCAGCTGCGCAGCCATGGGGCAGCCTGCATTGCTGCATGCGTCCATGGGGCAGCCTGCATTGCTGCATGCGCCACCCATGCATGAAGGCACGGCTCCTTGACCCACCTTGTGCTCAGCCAGCTGTGCAGCCATGGGGCAGCCTGCATTGCTGCATGCATCCATGGGGCAGCCTGCATTGCTGCATGCGTCCATGGGGCAGCCTGCATTGCTGCATGCATCCATGGGGCAGCCTGCATTGCTGCGTGCGTCCATGGGGCAGCCTGCATTGCTGCATGCATCCATGGGGCAGCCTGCATTGCTGCATGCATCACCCATGCATGAAGGCACGGCTCCCCGACCCACCTTGTGCTCAGCCAGCTGCGCATCCATGGGGCAGCCTGCATTGCTGCATGCATCCATGGGGCAGCCTGCATTCCTGCATGCGTCCATGGGGCAGCCTGCATTGCTGCATGCATCGCCCATGCATGAAGGCACGGCTCCCCGACCCCCCTTTGTGCTCAGCCAGCTGCACATCCATGGGGCAGCCTGCATTGCTGCATGCATCCATGGGGCAGCCTGCATTGCTGCATGCGTCCATGGGGCAGCCTGCATTGCTGCATGCATCACCCATGCATGAAGGCACGGCTCCTTGACCCACCTTGTGCTCAGCCAGCTGTGCATCCATGGGGCAGCCTGCATTGCTGCATGCGGCCATGGGGCAGCCTGCATTGCTGCATGCATCCATGGGGCAGCCTGCATTGCTGCATGCATCCATGGGGCAGCCTGCATTGCTGCATGCGTCACCCATGCATGAAAGCACGGCTCCCCGACCCACCTTGTGCTCAGCCAGCTGTGCAGCCATGGGGCAGCCTGCATTGCTGCATGCATCCATGGGGCAGCCTGCATTGCTGCATGCATCCATGGGGCAGCCTGCATTGCTGCATGCGTCACCCATGCATGAAAGCACGGCTCCCCCGACCCACCTTGTGCTCAGCCAGCTGTGCATCCATGGGGCAGCCTGCATTGCTGCGTGCATCCATGGGGCAGCCTGCATTGCTGCATGCGCCACCCATGCATGAAGGCACGGCTCCCCGACCCACCTTGTGCTCAGCCAGCTCTGCATCCATGGGGCAGCCTGCATTGCTGCATGCGTCCATGGGGCAGCCTGCATTGCTGCATGCATCACCCATGCATGAAGGCACGGCTCCTTGACCCACCTTGTGCTCAGCCTGCATTGCTGCATCCATGGGGCAGCCTGCATTGCTGCATGCATCCATGGGGCAGCCTGCATTGCTGCATGCATCACCCATGCATGAAGGCACGGCTCCTTGACCCACCTTGTGCTCAGCCAGCTGCGCATCCAACGCCTGCACATCCAGCTGCACGCTGCCCGCTGCATCCAGCCGCTCCTGCAGCCCCGCCAAGCGCTCCAGCTCCGAACGCAGGAACTGCTGCAGCTGCAGCACATGCGACACCGTCACCCAATGCACCAAACAGGGCTCTGGAGCTGCATTTCCCCCCCTAAGGGCCACGCAGGGCTCTCATACAGCACACAGCCAACCATGCAGCACCGACGCTGCATGGCTGCATTCTCACACCTTGTCCCGGTCGCTGCACGGCGGCTCCCTCCCATCCCACGCCTTCAGCTCCATCTCCACGCGGCCCAACCAGAGCTGCAGGTCCTCCTGCGCGGCTCCAACGCGGGACGAAGCGTCCATGGCCTGCGCCATGCGTTGCTCCGTGTCGGCGCTGCTCTGCGCCGCGATCAGGTACCGCATCCGCAGCCATTCCAGCCTCTCCTGCGCCAGCGCCGCCTCCTCCCCTGCCACACAGCGGCGCCGTGGGGAACACGGTGGGGGCTCACAGCCCCACATCCATCCGCTGCCCCGGGGGGGGGGGGCTGAACACAACCCCCCCCCCCCCTCCCCTCCCTCCTCTCCATCACCCCCAATGCAGGGAGCTGCAGTCCCCCCCCCCCCCCCCCACCGCTCCACTGCAGCTGTGAGCATCGCATGAGGCCACGCAACCAAAGTCAGTGCAGGACTGCAGAGCCCCCCGGGACCCCCCCCAGCAATGCAGCATCCTCTCATTGCCCCCCCTCAGGACCCCCCCTCCCACTTCCCCCAGGCTGCAGCAGAGCCCCCCCCCAGGACAGCAGAACCCCCCAGGAGCCCTCAGCAATGCAGTATCCTCTCTTTGCCCCCCCTCAGGACCCCTCCCCACTCCCCCCAGGCTGCAGCAGAGCCCCCCCCCCTCCCCAGGACAACAGAACCCCCCAGGACCCCCCAGCAATGCAGCATCCTCTCATTGCCCCCCCTCAGGACCCCCCCTCCCACTCCCCCCAGGCTGCAGCAGAGCCCCCCCCCCCTCCCCAGGACAACAGAACCCCCCAGGACCCCCCCCCAGCAATGCAGCATCCTCTCATTGCCCCCCCTCAGGACCCCCCCCCACTCTCCCCCCGGGCTGCAGCAGAGCCCCCCCCCCCCCCCCAGGACAACAGAACCCCCCAGGACCCCCCCCCAGCAATGCAGCATCCTCTCATTGCCCCCCCTCAGGACCCCCCCCACTCTCCCCCCGGGCTGCAGCAGAGCCCCCCCCCCCCCCCCAGGACAGCAGAGCCCCCCAGGAGCCCTCAGCAATGCAGCATCCTCTCATTGCCCCCCCCCCAAGGACCCCAGCACAGACCCCCCCCCAGTCCCCTAATGCTGCAGCAGAGCCCCCCATGGCCCCCCCCCCCCATCTCCACTGCAGCCATCAGCACTGCATGCTGCCCATGCACCCAAAGTCAGCGCAGGACTGCAGCCCCCCCCCCCCCCCAGGACAGCAGAACCCCCCGGGATCCCCCAGCAATGCAGCATCCTCTCATTGCCCCCCCCCCCCCAGGACCCCCCAGCAAAGCAGCATCCTCTCATTGCCCCCCCCCCCCCCCTTAGAACCCCTCAGCAATGCAGCATCCTCTCATTGCTCCCCCCCCAGGACCCCCCCCAACTCCGCCTGGTCTGCAGCAGAGCCCCCCATGCCCTCCCGCCCCACCTCCACTGCAGCCGTCAGCACTGCATGCTGCCCATGCACCCAAACGACTGCAGCCCCCCCCCCCAGGACAGCAGAACCCCCTTAAACCCTCCAGCAATGCAGCATCCTCTCATTGCCCCCCCCCCCCCCCCCAGGACCCCCCAGCAATGCAGCATCCTCTCATTGCCCCCCCTCAGGACCCCCCCCCCACTCCCCCCGGGCCGCAGCAGAGCCCCCCATGCCCCCCCCCCCCCCCCCCATCTCCACTGCAGCCATCAGCATTGCATGCTGCCCGTGCAACCAAAGTCAGCGCAGGACTGCAGCCCCCCCCCCCCACCCCCCCCCAGGACAGCAGAACCCCCCGGGACCCCCCCCAGCAATGCAGCATCCTCTCATTGCCCCCCCCCCCCCCCCCCAGCCCCCCCAGCAATGCAGCATCCTCTCATTGCCCCCCCCCCAGGACAGCACAGACCCCCCCCCTCCCCCCAGGCTGCAGCAGAGCCCCCCATACCCCCCCCATCTCCACTGCAGCCGTCAGCACTGCATGCTGCCCATGCACCCAAAGGGTGGCAACCCCCCCCCCCCCCCAGGACAACAGAGCCCCCCAGGACCCCCCAGCAATGCAGCATCC
>NC_064435.1:965285-1004180 GCF_023343835.1 Lagopus muta
GCCCATGTGGGGGACATCTGGGGACACCATGGGGACATTGGAACCCATCTGGGGACACCATGAGGGCATTTGAGCCCATTTGGGGACATTCTGGGGATATTTCAGCCCATGTGGGGACATCTTGGTGACAACCTGGGGACATTTAAACCCATTTGGGGACACCATGAGGGCATTTGAGCCCATGTGGGGACATTTGGGGACACCGTGTGTCCATTTGAGCCCATTTGGGGACACTTCAGCCCACTTGGGGACATCCTGGGGACCCCTTGGGGACATTTCAGTCCATTTGGGGACGTTTGTGGGGACACCCTGGAGACATTGGAACTCATTTGGGGACACCATGAGGGGCATTTGAGGCCCATATGGGGACATTTGGGGACATTTCAGTCCATTTGGGACATCCTGGGGGCATTTGAGCCCATGTGGGGACATTTGGGGACACCCTGTGTCCATTTGAGCCCATTTGGGGACACTTCATCCCACTTGGGACATCCTGGGGACCCCTTGGGGACATTTCAGCCCATGTGGGGGACATTTGGGGACACCCTGGGGACATTAGAACTCATTTGGGGACACCATGAGGGCATTTGAGCCCATTTGGGGACATTTGGGGACATTTCAGCCCACTTGGGGACATCCTGGGGACCCCTTGGGACATTTCAGTCCATTGGGGGACATTGTGGGGGCATTTGAGCCCATGTGGGGACATTTGGGGACACCGTGTGTCCATTTGAGCCCATTTGGGGACACTTCAGCCCACTTGGGGACATCTGGGGACACCCTGCGGACATTGGAACCCATTTGGGGACACCATGAGGGCATGTGAGCCCATGTGGGGGCATTTGGGGACACCCTGGGGGACATTGGAACCCATTTGGGGACACCATGAGGGCATGTGAGCCCATGTGGGGGCATTTGGGAACACCATGGGGACATTTCATCCCACGTGGGGACATCTTGGGGGACCCCTTGGGGACATTTTAGTCCATATGGGGGATATTTGGGGACACCCTGGGACATTTCATCCCACTTGGGGACATTCTGGGGACATTTGAGCCCATGTGGTGACATTTGGGGACACCATGGGGACATTGGAACGCATCTGGGGACACCATGAGGGCACTTGAGCCCATGTGGGGACATCTGGGGACCCCTTGGGACATTTCAGTCCATTTGGGGACATTCTGGGGGCATTGAGCCCATGTGGGGACATTTGGGGACACCGGTGTGTCCATTTGAGCCCATTTGGGGACACTTCAAGCCCACTTGGGGTCATTTTGGGGACCCCTTGGGGACATTTCAGCCCACGTGGGGACATTTGGGGACATCCTGGGGACATTGGAACCCATTTGGGGACATTCTGGGGGGCATTTGAGCCCATGTGGGGACATTTGGGGACATTCTGGGGGCATTTGCGCCTTTGTGGGGACATTTGGGGACATTCTGGGGGCATTTGCGCCCACATGGGGACATTTGGGGACACCCTGTGTCCATTTGAGCCCATCTGGGGCCACTTCAGCCCACTTGGGGACATCCTGGGGACCCCTTGGGGACATTTCAGCCCACGTGGGGGACATCTGGGGACATCCTGGGGACATTGGAACCCATTTGGGGACATTCTGGGGACATTTGAGCCCATGTGGGGACATTTGGGGACACCCTGTGTCCATTTGAGCCCATTTGGGGACACTTCATCCCACTTGGGGACATCCTGGGGACCCCTTGGGGACATTTCAGCCCATGTGGGGGACATCTGGGGACACCCTGGGGACATTGGAACTCATTTGGGGACACCATGAGGGCATTTGAGCCCATATGGGGACATCTGGGGACATTTCAGCCCACGTGGGGACATCTGGGGACCCCTTGGGACATTTCAGTCCATTTGGGGACATTCTGGGGGCATTTGCGCCCATGTGGGGACATTTGGGGACACCGTGTGTCCATTTGAGCCATTTGGGGACACTTCAGCCCACGTGGGGACATCTGGGGACACCCTGGGGACATTGGAACCCATTTGGAGACACCATGAGGGCATTTGAGCCCATGTGGGGACATTTGGGGACACCATGGCGATATTTCATCCCACATGGGGACATCTTGGGGACCCCTTGGGGACATTTTAGTCCATATGGGGATATTTGGGGACACCCTGGGGACATTTCATCCCACTTGGGGACATTCTGGGGACATTTGAGCCCATGTGGTGACATTTGGGGACACCATGGGGACATTGGAACCCATCTGGGGGCACCATGAGGGCACTTGAGCCCATGTGGGGACATCTGGGGACCCCTTGGGGACATTTCAGTCCATTTGGGGACATTGTGGGGGCATTTGAGCCCATGTGGGGACATTTGGGGACACCGTGTGTCCATTTGAGCCCATTTGGGGGACACTTCAGCCCACTTGGGGACATCTGGGGACACCCTGCGGACATTGGAACCCATTTGGGGACACCATGAGGGCATGTGAGCCCATGTGGGGGCATTTTGGGGACAATCTGGGGACATTTAAACCCATTTGGGGACATTCTGGGGGGCATTTGAGCCCATCTGGGGCCACTTCAGCCCACTTGGGGACATCTTGGGGACCCCTTGGGGACATTTCAGCCCACGTGGGGACATTTGGGGACACCCTGGAGACTTTCCATCCCACTTGGGGACATTCTGGGGACATTTGAGCCCATTTGGGGACATTCTGGGGACATTTGAGCCCATTTGGGGACATTCTGGGGACATTTGAGCCCATTTGTGGACCCCTTGGGGACACTTCAACCCCCTGGGGACACCTCAGGGACCCCCTTGGGGACTTTGCATGGGGACCCCATGCGGAAGGTGACATTTAGGGGACGTTTTTGGGGACCTCATGGCTGTTGTCCCCACCCCCCCCCCCCACAGGAGCGACGCAGCTGCGGACTTTGTCACTGTCCCAAAATGCCATCGGGACAGCAGGGCTGGAGGAGCTGCTGCTCTGCATCCCCGACGGTGTCACCAACCTGGAGGTGGCCGCCATCGGGGGACCAAAGCCCGCTTGGTGTCACCAAGCTGTGCAACTTCCTGCGCCAGGTGGGGGCAAGGGGGGGAAGGGGGGGCATTGGGGGTGAATGGGAGACAATGGGGACAGTGGGGGACGTTGGGGGTAAGGGGGACATTGGGTGCAATGGGGATAATTGGGACATTGGGGTCAATGGGGGCATTGGGGGCAATGCAGGTAAAGGGGGCAATGGGGACAATTGGGGAAATGGGGGCATTGGGGAGCACTGGGGTCAAGTTGGGGACATTGGGAGCAATGGGGGCAATGGGGACAGTGAGGGCAATGGGGGCAGTGGAGGCATTGGGGACAATTGGGGGCATTAGGGACAATTGGAGACAATGAGGGCAATGGGGGCATTGGGGGGCATTGGGGACAACTGGGGGCAATGAGGGCAATGGGGACATTGGGGGACAATTGGGGGCAATGAGGGCAATGGGGGCATTGGGGGCATTGGGGGCAATGGGGGCAAATGGGGGCAATGGGGTGGTTTTGGGATCCATTGGCTCCATTGGCTCCATTGGCTCCATTGGCTCCATTGGTTCCATTGGCTCCATTGGCTCCATTGGTTCCATTGGTTCCATTGGTTCCATTGGTTCCATTGGTTCCATTGGTTCCATTGGTTCCATTTTGTCCATTGGTTCCATTGGTTCCATTGGCTCCATTGGTTCCATTGGTTCCAATGGTTCCATTGGTTCATTGGCTCCATTGGCTCCATTGGCTCCATTGGTTTCCATTGGTTCCATTGGCTCCATTGGTTCCATTGGTTCCATTGGCTCCATTGGTTCCAATGGTTCCATTGGTTCCATTGGCTCCATTGGTTCCATTGGTTCCATTGGTTCCATTGGTTCCATTGGTTCCATTGGTTCCATTGGCTCCATTTTGTCCATGGGTTCCATTGGTTCCATTGGTTCCATTGGGTTCCATTGGTTCCATTGGTTCCATTGGTTCCATTGGTTCCATTGGCTCCATTGGCTCCATTGGCTCCATTGGTTCCATTGGTTCCATTGGCTCCATTGGTTCCATTGGTTCCATTGGCTCCATTGGTTCCAATGGTTCCATTGGTTCCATTGGCTCCATTGGTTCCATTGGTTCCATTGGTTCCATTGGTTCCATTGGTTCCATTGGTTCCATTGGCTCCATTGGTTCCATTGGTTCCATTGGTTCCATTGGTTCCATTGTTTCCATTGGTTCCATTTTGTCCATTGGTTCCATTGGTTCCATTGGCTCCATTGGTTCCATTGGTTCCAATGGTTCCATGGTTCCATTGGCTCCATTGGCTCCATTGGCTCCATTGGTTCCATTGGTTCCATTGGCTCCATTGGTTCCATTGGTTCCATTGGCTCCATTGGTTTCCAATGGTTCCATTGGTTCCATTGGCTCCATTGGTTCCATTGGTTCCATTGGTTCCATTGGTTCCATTGGTTCCATTGGCTCCATTTTGTCCATGGGTTCCATTGGTTCCATTGGTTCCATTGGTTTCCATTGGTTCCATTGGTTCCATTGGTTCCATTGGTTCCATTGGTTCCATTGGCTCCATTGGCTCCATTGGTTCCATTGGTTCCATTGGCTCCATTGGTTCCATTGGTTCCATTGGCTCCATTGGTTCCAATGGTTCCATTGGTTCCATTGGCTCCATTGGTTCCATTGGTTCCATTGGTTCCATTGGTTCCATTGGTTCCATTGGTTCCATTGGCTCCATTTTGTCCATGGGTTCCATTGGTTCCATTGGTTCCATTGGTTCCATTGGCTCCATTGGTTCCATTGGTTCCATTGGTTCCATTGGCTCCATTGGCTCCATTGGCTCCATTGGTTCCATTGGTTCCATTTTGTCCATTGGTTCCATTGGTTCCATTGGTTCCATTGGTTCCATTGGCTCCATTGGTTCCATTGGCTCCATTGGTTCCATTGGTTCCATTGGTTCCATTGGTTCCATTGGCTCCATTGGTTCCATTGGCTCCATTGGTTCCATTGGTTCCATTGGTTCCATTTTGTCCATTGGTTCCATTGGTTCCATTGGTTCCATTGGTTCCATTGGCTCCATTGGTTCCATTGGTTCCATTGGTTCCATTGGTTCCATTGTTCCATTGGTTCCATTGGTTCCATTGGTTCCATTGGTTCCATTGGCTCCATTGGTTCCATTGGCTCCATTGGTTCCATTGGTTCCATTGGCTCCATTGGTTCCATTGGTTCCATTGGCTCCATTGGTTCCATTGGCTCCATTGGTTCCATTGGTTCCATTGGTTCCATTGGCTCATTGGTTCCATTGGCTCCATTGGTTCCATTGGTTCCATTGGTTTCCATTGGTTTCCATTGGTTCCATTGGTTCCATTGGTTCCATTGGCTCCATTGGTTCCATTGGTTCCATTGGTTCCATTGGCTCCATTGGTTCCATTGGTTCCATTGGTTCCATTGGCTCCATTGGTTCCATTGGTTCCATTGGTTCCATTGGTTCCATTGGTTCCATTGGCTCCATTGGTTTCCATTGGCTCCATTGGTTCCATTGGTTCCATTGGTTCCATTGGTTCCATTGGTTCCATTGGTTCCATTGGCTCCATTGGTTCCATTGGTTCCATTGGTTCCATTGGTTCCATTGGCTCCATTGGTTCCATTGGTTCCATTGGCTCCATTGGCTCCATTGGTTCCATTGCTCCCATTGGCTGCATTGTTCCCATGATGCCCTGCTTTCTCTCCATCCCCAGGAGCGCTGTGCTGTCACCCATCTGACGGTGGCCGGGAATCACCTGGATGGCAGCGATGTGACAGAGCTGATGGGGTGAGGGGGGGCGTGGGGGCAGATGGGGATAGGGGGAGATGTGGGGGGATGTGGGGTTGGGGGCTGTTATGGGGGAATGGGGGATGGGGGAGATTTGGGACGAGGGGATGGGGGGGGTTTCCACACCCCATATCCCATATCAGTATCCCATATCCCCCATATCCCCCATATCCCCCCATATCCCCATATCCCCCATATCCCCCCATATCCCCCCATATCCCCATATCCCCCATATCCCCCATATCCCCCCATATCCCCATATCCCCCATATCCCCATATCCCCCATATCCCCCATATCCCCCATATCCCCCCATATCCCCCATATCCCCCATATCCCCCATATCCCCCATATCCCCATTTCCCCCATATCCCCATATCCCCATATCCCCCATATCCCCCCATATCCCCCATATCCCCCATATCCCCATATCCCCCATATCCCCATATCCCCATATCCCCCATATCCCCCATATCTCCCACATCCGCCATATCCCCCCATATCCCCCATATCCCCCATATCCCCCACATCCCCCACATCCCCCATATCCCCATATCCCCCATATCCCCCATATCCCCCATATCCCCATATCCCCCACATCCCCCATATCCCCCATATCCCCATATCCCCCCATATCCCCCATATCCCCCATATCCCCCACATCCCCCATATCCCCATATCCCCCATATCCCCCATATCCCCCCATATCCCCTACATCCCCCATATCCCATATCCCCCATATCCCCCACATCCCCCATATCCCCATATCCCCCATATCCCCCATATCCCCCATATCCCCCATATCCCCCATATCCCCCATATCCCCCCACATCCCCCATATCCCCCACATCCCCCATATCCCCATATCCCCCATATCCCCCCATATCCCCCATATCCCCCATATCCCCATTTCCCCCATATCCCCATATCCCCCATATCCCCATATCCCCCATATCCCCCCATATCCCCCCATATCCCCCATATCCCCCATATCCCCCATATCCCCCCATATCCCCCACATCCCCCACATCCCCCATATCCCCCATATCCCCCATATCCCCCATATCCCCATATCCCCCATATCCCCCATATCCCCCATATCCCCCATATCCCCATATCCCCCATATCCCCCATATCCCCCATATCCCCCATATCCCCCATATCCCCATATCCCCCCACATCCCCCACATCCCCCACATCCCCCACATCCCCCATATCCCCCATATCCCCCATATCCCCCATATCCCCCATATCCCCCATATCCCCCCCATATCCCCATATCCCCCATATCCCCCATATCCCCATATCCCCCATATCCCCCCATATCCCCCATATCCCCCATATCCCCCATATCCCCCATATCCCCACATCCCCCATATCCCCCATATCCCCCATAACACCCCATAACCCCATTTTAGGGCCGCCATGTTTCGGGGCCGCGTTCGCAGCCTGGACGCTTCGGCCAATGGAGCTGTGAGCGCTGCGTCCCTGCGGTCGCTGCAGGCGATGCTGGCAGGGCGGCCCCACGCGCTGCGCCACCTCAACCTGGCAGGTGTGGCCCTATCGCGACATCCGCCCCCCCTATCGCGACATCTGCCTCCCCTATCACGACATCTGTCGGCCCTTTCCCAATATACGTAGGCCTTTTTGTTGATAGGCCCTATCGCGATACATAGCAGCCTTATCTCAGTCTATAGAAGTCCTATCACGATATACATAGGCCCTATTGCTATATATTTCAGTGCTATCGCGATATATATTGTAGCCCTATCGCAATGTCTGTCAGCTCTATGGCTGTGTCTACCAGCTCTATCGCAATATCTGTCGGCCCTGTCGCAGTATCTATAGGCCCTATCGCGATATCTATAGGCCCAATCGCGATATCTATAGGCCCGATTGCGATATATTTCAGTGCTATCGCGATATATATTAGTCCTATCGCAATGTCTGTCAGCTCTATGGCTGTGTCTATCAGCTCTATCGCAATATTTGTCAGCCCTGTCACAGTATCTGTTGGCCTGATTGCGATATCTATAGGCCCTATCGCGATATCTATAGGCCCTATCGCGATATCTATAGGCCCTATTGCAATATCTGTCAGCCCTTTCACAATATATAGAGACCCTATCAGGATATATATCGGCTCTATCTCGATATACGTAGGCCATACCACAATGTATTTTGGCGCTGTCACGATATACGTTAGCCCTATCACAATGTCTATCAGCTCTATCATAATATCTATCAGCTCTATCGCGATATCTACCAGCCCTGTTGCGATATCTGTCGGCCCTATCACAATATCTCTAGGCCCTATCACAACATCAGCCCTATTGCGATACCTATGGGCCCTGTTGTGATATGTATCAGCCCTATCATGACAGCAGCCCTATCGCAATATCATCAGCCCTGTCGCAATAGCAGCCCTATTGCGAAATCAGCCCCGTCACAATATCAGCTCTGTTGTGATATCATCCCTATCGTGATATCACCCCTATCGCAATATCCTTGTCACAATGTCATCCTTATCGCGATATCCCTGCCACACATCCCTGCTATCGCGATACCCCTGTCAAGATATCATCCCTATCACGATATGCCTGCCACAATGTTGTTCCTGTCGCGATATCAGTGCCTCACTACCATCCCTATCGGGATATCCCTGTCAAGTTATCATCACTCTCGTGATCTCCCTGCCACTCTGTCATCCCTATCGCGATACCTATCGCAATATCGCCTGTGTTGCAATACCACTGTCACGATATCGCCCCTATCGCAATACCCCAATCACTCTACCGGCCCTATCGCGATACCCATGTCACGATATGGGCCCTATCGCAATACCCCAGTCACTCTACCAGTCCTATCGCGATACCCATGTCACGATATGGGCCCTATCGCAATACCCCAGTCACTCTACCGGCCCTATCGCGATACCCATGTCACGATATGGGCCCTATCGCAATACCCCAGTCACTCTACCAGTCCTATCGCGATACCCATGTCACGATATGGGCCCTATCGCAATACCCCAGTCACTCTACCAGTCCTATCGCGATACCCATGTCACAATATGGGCCCTATCGCAATACCCCAGTCACTCTACCAGTCCTATCGCGATACCCATGTCACGATATGGGCCCTATCACAATACCCCAGTCACGCTACTGGCCCTATCGCGATACCCATGTCACGATATGGGCCCTATCGCAATACCCCAATCACTCTACCAGTCCTATCGCGATACCCATGTCACGATATGGGCCCTATCGCGACCCGGCCGTGACGCCGTTCCCCCATCCCACAGGTTGCTCCCTGCAGCTCCCGCCGGACGACGCCGTGTGGGAACAACTGGGGGCAGCGGTGGAAGAACTGCGGATCCGGGGGGCGGCGCGACGGGGGGGGCAAAAATGGGGGGGGGGGGAGGGGAGGGGGGCTGAGAGATGGGGGGCAGTGATGGGGGGGGCAACGCGATGTGGGGCGGAGAGATGGGGGGCGGGGAGATGGGGGGCAGGGATGTGGGGGGGCAGTGAGATGTGGGGCAGAGGGGTGGGGGGCAGTGATGGGGGGCATCATGATGTGGGGCAGAGCGATGTGGGGCAGAGGGGTATGGGGCAGTGATGGGGGGGGCATCATGATGTGGGGCAGAGTGATGTGGGGTACAGGGATGGGGGGCAGTAATGGGGGGGCATCATGATGTGGGGCACAGGAATGGGGGGCAGAGGGATGGGGGGCAGTGAGATGTGGGGCGCTGTGATGTGGGGCAGAGGAGGGATGAGGGGATGAGAGATGTGGGGCACAGGGATGTGGGGCAGAGGGGTGGGGGGCAGTGATGGGGGGGCATCATGATGTGGGGCAGAGCGATGTGGGGCACCGTTATGTGGGGCCGAGGGATGGGGGGCAGTGATGGGGGGTGGAGAGATGTGGGGCAGTGATGGGGGGGCACCATGATGTGGGGCAGAGGAGGGGTGGGGGGATGAGAGATGTGGGGCACAGGGATGGGGGGCAGTGAGATGTGGGGCAGAGGGGTGGGGGGGGTGATGAGGTGTGGGGCAGAGGGGTGGGGGGCAGTGATGGGGGCATCATGATGTGGGGCACTGTGATGTGGGGCACAGGGATGTGGGGCAGTAATGGGGGCACCGTGATGTGGGGCAGAGGGGTGGGGAGCAGTGATGGGGGGGGCATCATGATGTGGGGCACTGTGATGTGGGGCAGACGGATGGGGGGCAGTGATGGGGGGTGGAGAGATGTGGGGTAGGGAGGGGGTAGGCAGAGCGATGTGGGGCAGAGCGATGTGGGGCACAGGAATGGGGGGCAGAGGGATGGGGGGGTAGTAATGGGGGGGGGGCACCGTGATGTGGGGCAGAGGGTTGTGGGGCAGTGATGGGTGGGGGGGGGGGTCACTGTGGTGGGGGGAGCAGAGCAATGGGGGGCACTGAGATGTGGGGCAGAGGGATGGGGGGCAGTGAGATGAGGGGCAGTGATGGGGGGCACAGGGATAGGGGGCAGGATGATGTGGGGCGGAGGGGTGGGGAGCAGTGATGGGGGGTCATCATGATGTGGGGCAGAGGGATGGGGGGCAGTGAGATGGGGGGCAGTGATGGGGGGGGTACTGCGGTGTGGGGCAGAGGGATGTGGGGCAGTAATGGGGGGCTGAGCGATGTGGGGCAGAGAGAGGGGGGGCAGTGATGGGGGAGGTCACTTGGGGGGCAGAGCAATGGGGGGGGCACTGAGATGTGGGGCAGAGGGATGTGAGGCACAGGGATGGGGGGGCAGAGGGATGGGGGGGCTGAGGGATGTGGGGCAGAGATGGGGCAGTGAGATATGGGGCAATGATAGAGGCACTGTGATGTGGGGCAGAGCAATGGGGGGGCTGAGGGGTGGGGGGCAGTGAGATGTGGGGCAGTGATGGGGGGGACACTGTGATGTGGGGCAGAGCGATGTGGGGCAGAGGGATGGGGGGCAGTGATGGGGGGGCACTGTGATGTGGGGCAGAGTGGTGTGAGGCAGAGGGGTGGGGGGTGGAGGGATGTGGGGCAGTGAGATGTGGGGCAGGGGGGTTGGGGGGGCTGAGAGATGGGGGGCAGTGAGATGTGGGGCACAGGGTTGGGGGTAGTGAGATGTGGGGCAGTGATGGGGGGCACAGTGATGTGGGGCAGAGGGATGTGGGGCAGTGAGATGGGGGGCAGTGATGGGGGGGGCATCATAATGTGGGGCAGAGCGATGTGGGGCACAGGAGTTGGGGGCAGAGCGATGTGGGGTGGAGGGATGTGGGGCAGAGGGGTTGGGGGGCAGAGGGATGTGGGGCAGAGGGGTGGGGGGTGAAGGGATGTGGGGCACAGGAGTGGGGGGCAGTGAGGTGTGGGGACGTGGGGAGATGGGGGATGTCGTGACATGGTGGGGATGTCTTGACATGGGGATGTCCTGATATGGGGATGTCGCGATATGGGGATGTCGTAAGATCAGGATGTTGTGACAGGGATGTTGTGACACGGGGATATCGTGAGAAGGGGATGTCATGATATGGGGATGTCCTGACAAGGGGATGTCGTGACGTGGGGATGTCCTGATATGGGGATGTCTTGACAGATATTTGGACATGGGGATATCGTGACATGGGGACATTGTGATGTGGGGATGTCCTGATATGGGGATGTCGTGACAGAGAGATATACAGACATGGGGATATCGTGATATGGGGACATTGTGACATGGGGACATTGTGACATGGGGATGTCATGACAGGTATTTGGACGTGGGGGTGTCGTGACATGGGGATGTCGTGACGTGGGGATGTTGTGACATGGGGATGTCGTGACAGAGCGATATTTGGACATGGGGATATCGTGATATGGGGACATTGTAACATGGGGATGTCGTGACGTAGGGATGTTATGACATGGGGATGCTTTGTCTTGGGGATGTCATGGCATAGGGATGTCATGATATGAGGATGTCATGACATGGGGATGTCGTGACGTGGGGACAGTTTGACATGGAGATGTCACGATAGGGGTGTGTCACAACATGCGGCTGTCGTGACATGGGGAAGTCGCAACACGGGGGAGTAATGGGGGGATATGATGACATGGGGACGGTGCGACATGGGGATGTCGTGACATGGGGATGTTCTGACAAGGGGACGTCATGTCACAGGACTGTCGTGACATATCGTGATATGGGGATGTTGAGACGTGGGGATATTGCGACATGGGGACGGTGTGACATGGGGATGTCGTGACATGAGGATGTTGGTATTTGGGTGTATCGTGACATGGGGATTTCAGTGACAGGATGTCGTGACATGGGGATTTCATGATATGGGGATGTCATGACGTGGGGATGTTTTAACATGGGGATGTCATGACATGGGACAGTGACATGGGGATGTCGTGACATGGGGATGCTTTAACATGGGGATGTCATGACATGGAGATGTCGTGATTTGGGGATGTTGTGACAAGGGGATGTCGTGACATGGGGATATCACGACAGGAGGATGTTGTCACATGGGGATTTCGCGATACGGGGATGTCGTGACATGGGGACGTTCTGACATGGGGATATCATGACATGCAGATGTCAAGGCGTGGGGATATCATGACATGGGGATGTCGCGATATGGGGACAGGGTGACATGGGGATTTCACGATACGGAGATGTCATGACGTAGGAATGTCGTGACGAAGGACAGTGGGACATGGGGACGTTGTGACATGGGGATATCGTGACATGGGGACGTCGTGACGTGGGGATTGTCGTGACATGGGGACAGTGAGACATGGGGATGTCGTGACATGGAGATGTTATGTGGGGATATTGTGACATGGGACAGTGACATGGAGATATCATGACATGGGGACAGTGAGACATGGGAATATGGGGATGTCATGAGACGGGGATGTCGTGACATGGGGACACGGTGACGTGGGGATGTCGTGACGAGGATGTTGTGATACGGGGATGTTCTGACATGGGGATGTCGTGACATGGGGACGGGTGTAACGTGGGGATGTCGTGACATGGGGACATGGTGACATGGGGATGTCGTGACAAGGATGTTGGGATACGGGGATGTTCTGACATGGGGATGTTGTGACATAAGGATGTCGCGACATAAGGATGGTTGTTTGCCATGGGGATGTCATGACATGGGGATGTTGTGACATGGGGATGTCGTGACATGGGGACAGTTTGCCATGGGGATGTCGTACCAGGGATGTCGTGACATGGATATGTCGTGACATGGGGTAATCTTGACATGGGGCAGTGTGACATGGGGATGTCATGATTTGGGCATATCGTGACATGGGGATGTGGTGACATGGGGACATTCTGACATGGGGTTGTCATGATAGAGGTATCATGACATGGGCATGTCGTGACATGGGGACAGTATAACGTGGGGGTGTTGTGATATGGGGATGTCATGACATGGGGATATCTCGATCCGGGGATGTCGTGACATGGGGATATGGTGACATGAGTTTGTCGTGACAAGGGGACAGTGGGACATGGGGATGTCGTGACATGGGGATGTCGTGACATGGGGATGTTGTGACATGGAGTTACCTTGACGTGGGACAACGAGACATGGGGATATCGTGACATGGGGATGTCGTGACCTGGTGATATTGTGACATGGGGACAGTCTGACGTGGAGATGTCGTGACATGGGGACACAACACGATATGGGGATATCGTGACATGGGTTCAGTGTGACGTGGAGATGCCGTCGCATGGAGATGTCGTGACATGAAGCTATCTTGACGTAGGGGTGTCGTGACGGGATGTCATGTCACAGAGATGTCGTGACACAGGGATGTCATGGCATGGGGACAATGTGACATGGGGATGTCGCGATATGGCGACACTGTGATATGGGGATGTCGTGACATGGGGATATCTTGACATGGGGATGTCATGACATGGAGATGTTGTTTGGGGATATTGTGACATGGGGCAGTGACATGGAGATATCGTGACATGGGGATATCGTGACATGGGGACACGGTGACGTGGGGATGTCGTGACAAGGATGTTGTGATACGGGGATGTTCTGACATGGGGATGTCGTGACATAAGGATGTCGCGACATAAGGATGGTTGTGACATGGGGGTATCGTGACATGGGGATGTCGTGACATGGGGATGTCGTGACATGGGGACAGTGTGACATGGGAATGTCATGATATGGGGATATCTTGACATGGGGATGTTTTGAGATGGGGACATCATGATATGGGGATGTCAGTTTAACATGGGGATGTCATGATACGAGGATATCGTGATATGGGGACAGTGACACGGGGATATCATGACATGGGGTTGTCACGACGGGGATGTCGCGATGTGGAGATGTCATGATTTGGGGATATTGGGACATGGGGACTGTGGGACATGGGGACATTGTGACATGGGGATATCATGACATGGGGACAGTGTGACATGGGAATGTCGTGACATGGGGATGTTGTGACATGGGGACATCGTGATATGGGGATGTCGGTTTAACATGGGGATGTCGTGACATGGGGATGTTGTGATATGAGGATATCGTGATATGGGGACAGTGACACAGGGATATCATGACATGGGGTTGTCACGATGAGGATGTCGCGACGTGGAGATGTCATGATTTGGGGATATTGGGACATGGGGACTGTGGGACATGGGGACATCGTGACATGGGGATATCATGACATGGGAATGTCGTGACATAGGGACGTTGTGACATAGGGACATCGTGACATGGGAATGTCGTGACATGGGGGCAGTGTAACATGGGGATGTCGTGACATGGGGATGTTGTGACATGGGGACAGTGTGACATGGGGATGTCATGATATGGGGATGTCGGTTAACATGGGGATGTCGTGACATGGGAACGTTGTGACATGGGGACATCGTGACGTGGGGATATCATGACATGGGGATATTGTGACATGGGGACAGCATGACATGGGAATGTCATGACATGGGGACAGTGTGACATGGGGATATCGTGACATGGGGACAGCATGACATGGGAATGTCGTGACATGGGGGCAATGTGAGTGGGCTGTCACGACACGGGGACGTCTCCGTTTTGGGATATCGGGATTTGGGGGCGTCTCCTTTTGGGGTCACTGAGATTCGGGGTCGTCGATTTGGGGTCGTCTCCATTTGGGGGCCGCTTTGGGGTCATGGAGATTTGGGGTCCTTGGTTTGGGGTCACAGCGATTTGGGGTCGCTGTGATTTGGGGTCATTGAATTTGGGGTCACCGTGATTTGGGGTCGCCCCTATTTGGGGTCGCTGTGATTTGGGGTCATTGATTTGGGGTCAACTGTATTTGGGGTCGTCTCTATTTGGGGTCACAGTGGTTTGGGGCCACTGTGATTTGGGGTCATTGAATTGGGGTCCTGCTGATTTGGGGTCCTGCTGATTTGGGGTCATGGTGATTTGGGGTCATCTTTAGGGTCATTGTGATTTGGGGTCGTCTCTATTTGGGATCACTGTGATTTGGGGTCATTGATTTGGGGTCATCTCTATTTGGGGTCATGGTGATTTGGGGTCATCTTTAGGGTCACCGTGATTTGGGGCCCTGCTGATTTGGGGTCATTGATTTGGGGTCATCTCTATTTGGGGTCACTGTAATTTGGGGTCATCTTTAGGGTCACTGTGATTTGGGGCCCTGCTGATTTGGGGTCATTGGTTTGGGGTCATCTCTATTTGGGGCCGTTTCTATTTGGGATCACGGTGATTTGGGGTCATTGATTTGGGGTCGTCTCTATTTGGGGTCATGGCGATGTGGGGTCATATTTAGGGTCATATTTAGGGTCATTGTGATTTGGGGTCGTCTCTATTTGGGGTCACTTTGATTTGGGGTCATGGTGATTTGGGGTCATCTCTATTTGGGATCACAGTGGTTTGGGGTCACTGATTTGGGGTCGTCTCTATTTGGGGTCACAGTGGTTTGGGGCCACTGTGATTTGGGGTCATTGATTTGGGGTCCTGCTGATTTGGGGTCATGGTGATTTGGGGTCATCTTTAGGGTCATTGTGATTTGGGGTCATCTCTATTTGGGGTCATGGTGATTTGGGGTCATCTTTAGGGTCACCGTGATTTGGGGCCCTGCTGATTTGGGGTCATTGGTTTGGGGTCATCTCTATTTGGGGTCGTCTCTATTTGGGGCCACTGTGATTTGGGGTCATTGATTTGGGGTCGTCTCTATTTGGGGTCACTGTAATTTGGGGTCATCTTTAGGGTCACCATGATTTGGGGCCCTGCTGATTTGGGGTCATTGGTTTGGGGTCATCTCTATTTGGGGCCGTCTCTATTTGGGATCACGGTGATTTGGGGTTCTGCTGATTTGGGGTCGTCTCTATTTGGGGTCATGGTGATTTGGGGTCATTTTTAGGGTCGCTGTGATTTGGGGTCCTGCTGATTTGGGGTCATCTCTATTTAGGGACATTTCTATTTGGGGCCACTGTGATTTGGGGTCATTGATTTGGGGTCATTGATTTGGGGCCCTGCTGATTTGGGGTCATGGTGATTTGGGGTCATCTTTAGGGTCATTGTGATTTGGGGTCGTCTCTATTTGGGGTCACCTCTATTTGGGGTCAATGTCATTTGGGGTTATTGAATTGGGGTCCTGCTGATTTGGGGTCGTCTCTATTTGGGGTCACGGTGATTTGGGGTCATCTTTAGGGTCACTGTGATTTGGGGTCCTGCTGATTTGGGGTCGCTGTCATTTGGGGTCATGGATTTGGGGTCTTCCCTAATTGGGGTCGTCTCTATTTGGGGTCACTTTGATTTGGGGTCACTGATTTGGGGTCATCTTTATTTGGGGTCACTGATTTGGGGTTGCAGTGATTTGGGGTCGTCTCTATTTGGGGTCATGGCGATTTGGGGTCATATTTAGGGTCATATTTAGGGTCATTGTGATTTGGGGCCGTCTCTATTTGGGGTCACTTTGATTTGGGGTCATGGTGATTCGGGGTCATCTCTATTTGGGGTCAGAGTGGTTTGGGGTCACTGATTTGGGGTCATCTCTATTTTGGGGTCACCCCTATTTGGGGTCACTGTGATTTGGGGTCATTGATTTGGGGTCCTGCTGATTTGGGGTCGCTGTGATTTGGGGTCATGGATTTGGGGTCTTCCCTAATTGGGGTCGTCTCTATTTGGGGTCATGGCGATTTGGGGTCATATTTAGGGTCATTGTGATTTGGGGTCATCTCTATTTGGGGTCACAGTGATTTGGGGTCATTGATTTGGGGTCATCTCTATTTGGGGTCATTGATTTGGGGTCATGGCGATTTGGGGTCATCTTTGGGGTCATTGTGATTTGGGGTCGTCTCTATTTGGGGTCACGGCGATTTGGGGTCATCTTTAGGGTCATTGTGATTTGGGGTCGTTTCTATTTGGGGTCCCTGGGATTTGGGGTCACTGATTTGGGGTCCCTGTTTCACCCTCTGCCCCCTCTCTCCCCTCCCCCCCCCCCCCCCCCGAGTGCCACCGCCTGCTGTCCATTCGTCCGTCCGTCCGTCTGGTGGCACCGCCATTAAATGGCTTTGATGGAGGCTGGCTGTGGGGTCATTCGGGGTCACGCGGGGTCGGGGGGTCACTTGGGGTCAGTAGGGTCACATGGGGTCCAAAGGGTCACTCGAGGTCACTTAGAGTCACTGGAGGTCGAGAGGTCACACGGGGTCAGGGGGTCAGTAGGGTCACATGGGGTCAAGGGGTCACTAGGGGTCAAAAGGGTCACTCGAGGTCGAGGAGTCACATGGGGTCACTTTGGGTTGAGGGGTCACACGAGGTCATTTATGGTCAGGGTCACTCGAGGTCAAGGGGTCACAAGGGGTCAGGGGGTCACTCGGGGTCATTGGGGGTCACCTGGGGTCATTCTGAGGTTATTTGAGGTCGTCTTGGGGGGCAGATCTTAAGGGGGGGTCACTTGAGGTCAAGGGGTCGGGGGGTCACTTGGGGTCAGTAGGGTCACATGGGTCAAGGGGTCACTAGGGGTCAAAAGGGTCATTCGAGGTCGAGGATTCACATGGGGTCACTTTGGGTCAAGGGGTCACTCGAGGTTGAGGGGTCACTCGGGGTCACTTGGGGCCAAGGGGTCACTAGGGGTCAAGAGGGTCACATGGGATTGAGGGGTCAAAAGGTCACGTGGGGTCAGAGGGCACCGCTGGGGTCACTGCTGGTGTCAGCACCCCACAGCCACCGACCCCACAACCAACAGCCCTACAGGGACCCGACAACAACCGCCCCACAACCAACAGCCCCACAACCAACAGCCCTACAGGGACCCTACAACAACCACCCCACAACCAACCGCCCCACAACCAACAGCCCTACAGGGACCCTACAACAACCACCCCACAACCAACAACCCCACAACCAACAACCCTACAACCACCCCACAACCAACAGCCCCACAACCAACAGCCCTACAGGGACCCGACAACAACCGCCCCACAACCAACCGCCCCACAAGCAACCACCCCACAACCAACCAACAACCCTACAACAACCCCACAATCACCCTACAACCACCCCACAACCAACAGCCCTACAGGGACCCGACAACAACCAACCCACAACCAACCAACAACCCTACAACAACCCTACAACCACCCCACAACCACCCCACAACCAACAACCCTACAACAACCCCACAGAGACCCTACAACAACCACCCCACAACCACCCCACAACCACCCCACAACCAACTGCCCCACAACCAACCAACAACCCTACAACAACCCTACAACAACGTACAACCACCCCACAACCACCCCACAACCAACAACCCCACAACAACCCCACAATCACCCTACAACAACCACCCCACAACCAACAACCCAACAACAACCCCACAGTGACCCTACAACAACCACCCCACAACCACCCCACAACCAACAACCCCACAACGACCCCACAACAACCCTACAATCAATGACCCCAGAACCACCCTGCAGCCAATAACCCCACAACCATCAACCACCCCACAACCAACAATCCCACAAGGACCCTACAACAACCACCGCACAACCAACAGCCCTACAACCAACAACCCTACAACAACCACCCCACAACCAACAGCCCTACAACCCCACAACCACCCCACAACCAACAGCCCTACAACAACACCACAGAGACCCTACAACAACCACCCCACAACCAACAACCCCACAACCCCACAACCACCCCACAACCAACAGCCCTACAACAACACCACAGAGACCCTACAACAACCACCCCACAACCAACAACCCCACAACCAACAACCACCCCACAATGACCCTACAACAACCACCCCACAACCAACAACCCTACAACACCACAATGACCCTACAACAACCAACAACCCCAGATTGACCCCCACAACAATCACCCCACAACCAACAACCCTACAACAACCCCACAACGACCCTACAATCAACGACCCCAGAACCACCCTGCAGCCAATAACCCCACAACCATCAACCACCCCACAACCAACCACCCTACAACAATCCCAGACTGACCCTACAACAACCACCCCACAACCAACAACCCTACAACAACCACCCCACAACCAACAGCCCTACAACAACACCACAGAGACCCTACAACAACCACCCCACAACCAACAACCCCACAACCAACAACCACCCCACAATGACCCTACAACAACCACCCCACAACGACCCCACAACCAACAACCCTACAACAACCCCACAGTGACCCTACAACCACCCCACAACCAACCAACAACCCCACAACAACCCCACAGTGACCCTACAACCACCCCACAAGCAACCAACAACCCCACAACCAACAACCCTACAACAATCCCAGACTGACCCTACAACAACCACCCCACAACCAAGAACCCTACAACCAACAACCCTACAACAACAACCCTACAACAACCCCACAATGACTCACAACCACCCCACAACCACCCCACAACCAACAACCCTACAACAACTCCGCAACCAACCACCCCACAACAACCACCCCACAACCAACCACCCCACACCTGACCCTACAACCACCCCACACCTGACCCCACAACCACCCCACAACTGACCCCACAACCACCCCACAACTGACCCTACAACCCCCCCACATCCACCCCACACCTGACCCTACAACCACCCCACAACTGACCCCACAACCCCCCCACATCCACCCCACACCTGACCCTACAACCACCCCACAACTGATCCCACAACCACCCCACACCTGACCCTACAACCCCCCCACATCCACCCCACACCTGACCCTACAACCACCCCACACCTGACCCTACAACCACCCCACAACTGATCCCACAACTACCCCACACCTGACCCTACAACCCCCCCACATCCACCCCACACCTGACCCTACAACCACCCCACAACTGACCCCACAACCCCCCCACATCCACCCCACACCTGACCCTACAACCACCCCACAACTGACCCCACAACCACCCCACAACTGACCCCACAACTCCCCCACATCCACCCCACACCTGACCCTACAACCACCCCACAACTGACCCCACAACCCCCCCACATCCACCCCACACCTGACCCTACAACCACCCCACAACGACCCCCAAACAACATTGAGGTTCAGCCTGTGGGATTTTATTGTCCGACCCGGCGCACGGTGGGACCCCACAGCACCCGCAATGGGGACAGTGGGGACAATGGGGACAATGGGGACACCACGGCCATGGGGACAATGGTGACACCACCATGGGGTCAATGGGGACACCACCATGATGGTGACACCATGGGGACAGTGGGGACAATGGGGACACCACCATGATGGTGACACCATGGGGACAGTGGGGACACCATGGGGACAGTGGGGACAATGGGGACACCACCATGATGGTGACATCTTGGGGACAGTGGGGACACCACCATGGGGTCAATGGGGACACCACCATGATGGTGACACCGTGGGGACAATGGGGACACCACCATGGGGTCAATGGGGACACCACAAGGGGGACACGGTGGGGACAATGGTGACACCATGGGGACAGTGGGGACAATGGGGACACCATGGCCATGGGGACACCACAATGGGGGACAACATGGGGACAACAGGGACCATGGGGACACCACCACAATGGTGACACCATGGGGACAATGGGGACACCACCATGATGGTGACACCATGGGGACAGTGGGGACACCACAAGGGGGACACAGTGGGGACAATGGGGACACCATGGGGACAGTGGGGACACCATGGGGACACCATGGCCATGGGGACACTACAATGGGGGACAACATGGGGACAACGGGGACCATGGGGACACCACCATGATGGTGACACCATGGGGACAATGGGGACAACACCATGGTGACACCATGGGGTCAATGGGGACCATGGTGACACCATCTGGATGGTGACACAATGGGGACAATGGGGACACCACAATGGTGACACCATGGGGTCAATGGGGACACCACCATGGGGACACAATGGGGACAATGGGGACACCATGGAGACAGTGGGGACAGTGGGGACACCACGGCCATGGGGACAATGGTGACACCACCATGGGGTCAATGGGGACACCACCATGATGGTGACACCATGGGGACAGTGGGGACACCATGGGGACACCATGGCCACGGGGACACCACAATGGGGGACAACATGGGGACAACGGGGACCATGGGGACACCACCACGATGGTGACACCGTGGGGACAATGGGGACACCACAAGGATGGTGACGCCATGGGGACAGTGGGGACAATGGGGACACCATGGGGACAGTGGGGACACCATGGGGACAGTGGGGACAATGGGGACACCACCATGATGGTGACATCTTGGGGACAGTGGGGACACCACCATGGGGTCAATGGGGACACCACCATGATGGTGACACTGTGGGGACAATGGGGACACCACCATGGGGTCAATGGGGACACCACAAGGGGGACACGGTGGGGACAATGGTGACACCATGGGGACAGTGGGGACAATGGGGACACCATGGCCATGGGGACACCACAATGGGGGACAACATGGGGACAACAGGGACCATGGGGACACCACCACGATGGTGACACCGTGGGGACAATGGGGACACCACCATGATGGTGACACCATGGGGACAGTGGGGACAATGGGGACACCACCATGATGGTGACACCATGGGGACAGTGGGGACACCATGGGGACAGTGGGGACAATGGGGACACCACCATGATGGTGACATCTTGGGGACAGTGGGGACACCACCATGGGGTCAATGGGGACACCACCATGATGGTGACACTGTGGGGACAATGGGGACACCACCATGGGGTCAATGGGGACACCACAAGGGGGACACGGTGGGGACAATGGTGACACCATGGGGACAGTGGGGACAATGGGGACACCATGGCCATGGGGACACCACAATGGGGGACAACATGGGGACAACAGGGACCATGGGGACACCACCACAATGGTGACACCATGGGGACAATGGGGACACCACCATGATGGTGACACCATGGGGACAGTGGGGACACCACAAGGGGGACACAGTGGGGACAATGGGGACACCATGGGGACAGTGGGGACACCATGGGGACACCATGGCCATGGGGACACTACAATGGGGGACAACATGGGGACAACGGGGACCATGGGGACACCACCATGATGGTGACACCATGGGGACAATGGGGACAACACCATGGTGACACCATGGGGTCAATGGGGACCATGGTGACACCATCTGGATGGTGACACAATGGGGACAATGGGGACACCACAATGGTGACACCATGGGGTCAATGGGGACACCACCATGGGGACACAATGGGGACAATGGGGACACCATGGAGACAGTGGGGACAGTGGGGACACCACGGCCATGGGGACAATGGTGACACCACCATGGGGTCAATGGGGACACCACCATGATGGTGACACCATGGGGACAGTGGGGACACCATGGGGACACCATGGCCACGGGGACACCACAATGGGGGACAACATGGGGACAACGGGGACCATGGGGACACCACCACGATGGTGACACCGTGGGGACAATGGGGACACCACAAGGATGGTGACGCCATGGGGACAGTGGGGACAATGGGGACACCATGGGGACAGTGGGGACACCATGGGGACAGTGGGGACAATGGGGACACCACCATGATGGTGACATCTTGGGGACAGTGGGGACACCACCATGGGGTCAATGGGGACACCACCATGATGGTGACACTGTGGGGACAATGGGGACACCACCATGGGGTCAATGGGGACACCACAAGGGGGACACGGTGGGGACAATGGTGACACCACAATGGGGACATCATGGGGACAGTGGGGACACCACAATAGTGATGCCATGGGGACAGTGGGGATGATGGTGACAACACAAGGATGGGGACAATGGTGACACCACCATGATGGTGACATCTCGATCGTGGTGACTCCATAAGGATGGTGACACTGTGGGGACAATGGGGACACCACCATGGGGACACCATGGGGACAGTGGGGACCATGGGGTCACCACCATGATGGTGACATCCTGGGGACAGTGGGGACACCACGACCATGGGGACCATGGTGGCACCACCAGGGTGGTGACATCTTGGGGACAGTGGTGACACCACAGGCATGGGGAACACCACCATGGGGACAGTGGGGACAATGGTGACACCATGGCCATGGGGACAATGGTGACACCACCATGGTGACACCGTGGGGACAGTGGGGACACCACACCATGGGGGCAATGGGGACAACGGTGACAGCTCCATGGTGACACCATGGTGACAATGGTGACACCACCATGATGGTGACGCCACAATGAGGACACTATGGGGACAATGGTGACACCACCATGATGGTGACGCTGTGGGGACAGTGGGGACAATGGTGACACCACCACGATGGTGACACCACGGGGACAGTGGTGACACCGCGGTGACGGTGACAATGATGCTAAGGTGACAACAGTGACACCATGGTGACAGTGACACCACCACGATGGTGACAGCACAGGGATGGTGACACAACGGTGACAACCGGCGAGCCGGCGCTGATGGTGACATTGACGTGGCGGTGACAATGATGGTGACCCAGCGGTGACATCATGGTGACATTGACCCAATGGTGACACCGACCTGGTGGTGACGTGGTGGTGGTGGCGGTGACAGTGTGGTGGTGATGGTGACACCATGGTGACACTGCCTTGGTGTTGATGATGACCTGGTGGTGACGGTGACATCGTGGTGACGGTGACATCGTGGTGATGGTGGCATCATGGTGATGGTGACATTGTGGTGATGGTGACATAGTGGTGATGGTGGCATCGTGGTGACGGTGACATCGTGGTGACAGTGACACAGCAGTGATGGTGACATCGTGGTGATGGTGGCATCATGGTGACAGTGACATCGTGGTGACGGTGACGTCGTGGTGACGGTGACATCATGGTGACGGTGACATCGTGGTGACGGTGACATCATGGTGACGGTGACATCGTGGTGACGGTGACATCGTGGTGACAGTGACATTGTGGTGATGGTGACATTGTGGTGATGGTGACATCATGGTGACGGTGACATCGTGGTGACGGTGACATCGTGGTGACAGTGACATTGTGGTGATGGTGACATTGTGGTGATGGTGACATCATGGTGACGGTGACATCGTGGTGACGGTGACATCGTGGTGATGGTGGCATCGTGGTGATGGTGACATCGTGGTGACGGTGACATTGTGGTGATGGTGGCATCGTGGTGATGGTGACATCGTGGTGACGGTGACATCGTGGTGATGGTGACATCGTGGTGATGGTGACATCGTGGTGATGGTGGCATTGTGGTGACGGTGACATTGTGGTGATGGTGACATCGTGGTGACAGTGACATTGTGGTGACGGTGACATCGAGCTGGTGGTGACGGTGGCGCTGTCACGGTGGTGACGTTGACATGGTGGTGACACCGTGGTGACAGTGACACAGCAGTGATGGTGGCGGTGTCACAGTGGTGACGTTGACATGGTGGTGACACCGCAGTGACATCGATGCGGTGGTGATGGTGACATTGGTGCCATCGAGCCGTCGGTGACGTCGACATGGCAGTGACAGCGATGGTGACATGGCACGGGTGACACGGATGTGGTGACATTGGTCTGATGGTGGCACTGACACAATGGTGATGGTGACACCACGGTGACACTGATCCGGTGGTGACAGTGACCTGGTGGTGACATCGTGGTGACGGTGTTGGGGTGGTGACGGTGACATCAATGCGATGGTGATGGTGGCGGTGTCACAGTGGTGACGTTGACGTGGTGGTGACACCGCAGTGACATCGATGCGGTGGTGATGGTGACATTGGTGCCATCGAGCCGTCGGTGACGTCGACATGGCGGTGACAGCGATGGTGACATGGCACGGGTGACACGGATGTGGTGACATTGGTCTGATGGTGGCATTGACCCAATGGTGATGGTGACACCACGGTGACGCTGATCCACTGGTGACGGTGACCTGGTGGTGACACCATGGTGACGTTGACCCAACGGTGACATCGACGCGGTGGTGACGGTGACAGCGATGGTGGCAGTGATGGTGGCATTGATCCAATGGTGACAATGATGGTGATGGTGACACTGAGCCAATGGTGACATTGACCCAATGGTGACAGTGGTGGCATTGATCCAATGGTGACATTGATGGTGATGGTGACATTGATCCAATGGTGACATTGATCCAATGGTGACATTGATGGTGATGGTGACACCGAGCCAATGGTGACATTGACCCAATGGTGACAATGGTGACCCAATGGTGACATTGATCCAATGGTGACAGTGGTGACACTGAGCCAATGGTGACGGGGACCCAATGGTGACATTGATGGTGACGGTGATGGTGACACTGACCCGACAGTAATGGTGACCCAATGGTGACACCGAGCCAATGGTGACATTGATCCAATGGTGACATTGATCCAATGGTGACATTGATGGTGATGGTGACACTGAGCCAATGGTGACATTGATCCAATGGTGACATTGATGGTGATGGTGACACTGAGCCAATGGTGACATTGTTGGTGATGGTGACACCGAGCCAATGGTGACAGGGACCCAATGGTGACATTGATGGTGACGGTGATGGTGACACTGACCTGATGGTAATGGTGACCCAATGGTGACACTGAGCCAATGGTGACATTGATCCAATGGTGACAATGGTGGTGATGGTGACACTGAGCCAATGGTGACATTGATGGTGATGGTGACACCGAGCCAATGGTGACAGGGACCCAATGGTGACATTGATGGTGACGGTGATGGTGACACTGACCCGATGGTAATGGTGACCCAATGGTGACACTGAGCCAGTGGTGACAATGATCCAATGGTGACAATGGTGGTGATGGTGACACCGAGCCAATAGTGACATTGATCCAATGGTGACATTGATGGTGATGGTGACACTGAGCCAATGGTGACATTGTTGGTGATGGTGACACCGAGCCAATGGTGACAGGGACCCAATGGTGACATTGATGGTGACGGTGATGGTGACACTGACCTGATGGTAATGGTGACCCAATGGTGACACTGAGCCAATGGTGACATTGATCCAATGGTGACAATGGTGGTGATGGTGACACTGAGCCAATGGTGACATTGATGGTGATGGTGACACCGAGCCAATGGTGACAGGGACCCAATGGTGACATTGATGGTGACGGTGATGGTGACACTGACCCGATGGTAATGGTGACCCAATGGTGACACTGAGCCAGTGGTGACAATGATCCAATGGTGACAATGGTGGTGATGGTGACACCGAGCCAATAGTGACATTGATCCAATGGTGACATTGATGGTGATGGTGACACTGAGCCAATGGTGACATTGTTGGTGATGGTGACACCGAGCCAATGGTGACAGGGACCCAATGGTGACATTGATGGTGACGGTGATGGTGACACTGACCTGATGGTAATGGTGACCCAATGGTGACACTGAGCCAATGGTGACATTGATCCAATGGTGACAATGGTGGTGATGGTGACACTGAGCCAATGGTGACATTGATGGTGATGGTGACACCGAGCCAATGGTGACAGGGACCCAATGGTGACATTGATGGTGACGGTGATGGTGACACTGACCCGATGGTAATGGTGACCCAATGGTGACACTGAGCCAGTGGTGACAATGATCCAATGGTGACAATGGTGGTGATGGTGACACCGAGCCAATAGTGACATTGATCCAATGGTGACAATGGTGACCCAATGGTGACATTGATCCAATGGTGACATTGATGGTGATGGTGACACTGAGCCAATGGTGACAGGGATCCAGTGGTGATGGTGACAGCGATGGTGACGGCGATGGTGACACTGAGCCAATGGTGACACAGACCCAGTGGTGATGGTGACAGCGATGGTGACGGCGATGGTGACATTGATCCAATGGTGACACTGACAGTGATGGTGACAGTGATGGTGACACTGACCCAATGGTGACATTGACCCGATGGTGACATTGATCCAATGGTGACAGTGACAGTGATGGTGACGGTGATGGTGACACTGACCCGACGGTAATGGTGACCCAATGGTGACACCAAGCCAATGGTGACATTGATCCAATGGTGACAATGGTGGTGATGGTGACACTGAGCCAATGGTGACATTGATGGTGATGGTGACACTGAGCCAATGGTGACATTGACCCAATGGTGACAGTGGTGACACCGAGCCAATGGTGACATTGATGGTGATGGTGACAGTGGTGACAATGATCCAATGGTGACAATGGTGGTGATGGTGACACTGAGCCAATGGTGACATTGATGGTGATGGTGACAGTGGTGACATTGATCCAATGGTGACAATGGTGGTGATGGTGACACTGAGCCAATGGTGACATTGATGGTGATGGTGACACCGAGCCAATGGTGACAGGGACCCAATGGTGACACCGAGCCAATGGTGACATTGATCCAATGGTGACATTGATGGTGACAGCGATGGTGACACTGACCCGATGATGACACTGAGCCAATGGTGACACTGAGCCAATGGTGACGGTGGGGTGACATTGATCCAATGGTGACATTGACCCAATGGTGACACTGAGCCAATGGTGACACTGACACAGTGGTGACATTGACACAATGGTGACATTGATCTGGTGGTGACATCATTGACTTGGTGGTGACAACCACGGTGACATTGATTCAATGGTGACATCATTGACCTGGTGGTGACAACAATGGTGACATTGATCCGGTGGTGACATCATTGACTTGGTGGTGACAACCACGGTGACATTGATCCAATGGTGACATCATTGACCTGGTGGTGACAACCATGGTGACATTGATCCAATGGTGACATCATTGACCTGGTGGTGACAACCACGGTGACATTGATCCGGTGGTGCCAATGACCCGGTGGTGACGGTGACCCGGCACTAATGTTGACACGGTGGTGACATTGACCCAACATAGACGGTGTCACGACGGTGACACACCGGTGACATCGACCCGATGGCAATGGTGACGTGGCGGTGACGCTGTTCTGGTGGTGCCGGTGTTGCGATGGTGCCGTTGACCCGGCGGTGCCGGTGCTGTTGACCCAGCAGTGATGATGGCAGCGCTGGTGTTGCAGTGGTGACGTTGACTTGGTGCTGACACTGAACCCATGGTTCTGGTTCTGGATCCAGTTCTGCTGCCGTTGACTCGGCAGCGGTGGTGACAGAGACAGTGACATCGATGCAGTGCTGCCATGGGCTCCATTGCCTCCATTGGTTCCATTGGCTCCATTGGCTCCATTGGTTCCATTGGGTCCATTGGGTCCATTGATTCTGTTGGTTCCATTGGGTCCATTGGGGCCATTGGGTCGTGTTGGGTTCATCGGAACCATTGAAACCATTGGTTCCATTGGTTCCATTGGCTCCATTGGTTCCATTTTGTCCATTGGTTCCATTGGTTCCATTCGCTCCATTGGTTCCATTGGTTCCATTGGCTCCATTGGCTCCATTGGTTCCATTGGTTCCATTGGTTCCATTGGTTCCATTGGCTCCATTGGTTCCATTGGTTCCATTGGCTCCATTGGCTCCATTGGTTCCATTGGCTCCATTGGTTCCATTGGTTCCATTGGCTCCATTGGTTCCATTGGTTCCATTGGTTCCATTTTGTCCATTGGCTCCATTGGTTCCATTGGCTCCATTGGCTCCATTGGTTCCATTGGTTCCATTGGTTCCATTGGTTCCATTGGTTCCATTTTGTCCATTGGTTCCATTGGCTCCATTGGTTCCATTGGTTCCATTGGTTCCATTGGTTCCATTGGCTCCATTGGTTCCATTGGTTCCATTGGCTCCATTGGTTCCATTTTGTCCATTGGCTCCATTGGTTCCATTGGTTCCATTGGTTCCATTGGTTCCATTGGCTCCATTGGTTCCATTGGCTCCATTGGTTCCATTGGTTCCATTGGTTCCATTGGCTCCATTGGTTCCATTGGTTCCATTGGTTCCATTGGTTCCATTGGCTCCATTGGTTCCATTGGTTCCATTGGTTCCATTGGTTCCATTGGCTCCATTGGCTCCATTGGTTCCATTGGTTCCATTTTGTCCATTGGTTCCATTGGCTCCATTGGTTCCATTGGTTCCATTTTGTCCATTGGCTCCATTGGTTCCATTGGTTCCATTGGTTCCATTGGTTCCATTGGTTCCATTGGTTCCATTGGCTCCATTGGTTCCATTGGTTCCATTGGTTCCATTGGTTCCATTGGTTCCATTGGTTCCATTGGCTCCATTGGCTCCATTGGTTCCATTTTGTCCATTGGCTCCATTGGTTCCATTGGTTCCATTGGTTCCATTGGTTCCATTGGCTCCATTGGTTCCATTGGTTCCATTGGTTCCATTGGCTCCATTGGTTCCATTGGTTCCATTGGTTCCATTGGTTCCATTGGCTCCATTGGCTCCATTGGTTCCATTGGTTCCATTGGCTCCATTGGTTCCATTGGTTCCATTGGTTCCATTGGTTCCATTGGCTCCATTGGTTCCATTGGTTCCATTGGTTCCATTGGCTCCATTGGCTCCATTGGTTCCATTGGTTCCATTGGTTCCATTGGCTCCATTGGCTCCATTGGTTCCATTGGTTCCATTTTGTCCATTGGTTCCGTTGGCTCCATCAGAACCATTGGCTCCATTTTGTCCATTGGTTCCGTTGGGTCACACTGGCTCCATTGGTTCCATTGGGTCACACTGGCTCCATTGGTCCCATTGGCTCCATCAGAACCATTGGCTCCATTGGTTCCATTGGTTCCGTTGGGTCACACTGGCTCCATTGGTTCCATTGGTTCTGTTGGGTCACATTGGCTCCATTGGTCCCCTTGGCTCCATCAGAACCATCGCTCCATCGGTTCCATTGCCTCCCCTGTTTCCATTGCTTCCATTGGCTGCACAGTGATGCTGTGTTGCTGCCATTGCCTCCTCATTCTGGTTCCGGTTCCGGTTCCGGTTCCGGTTCCGGTTCCTGGGTTCAGGCGTGCAGGCAGCGGTTGAAGGCGTTGTAGGCCGACTCGAGGTCAAAGAGCATCTGGCGGACCTGAGCGTCATCCAGCTCGTCTGCAGCCGACATGGAGCTCAGCGTCTGCAGCCTGCGGGGGAACAACCCCAAATGGACCCATAGGGAACCCATGGAGCGCCCTGACCCCATAACGACCCCATAAGGACCCATAAGGAACCCATAGAGCACCCTGACCCCATAACGACCCCACAAGGACCATTAAGGAACCCATGGAGCGCCCTGACCCCATAACAACCCCATAAGGACAAATAAGGACCCATAAGGAACCCATAGAGCACCCTGACCCCATAACGACCCCATAAGGACACCGCAAGGACCCATAAGGAACCCATAGAGCGCCCTGACCCCATAACGACCCCATAAGGACCCATAAGGAACCCATAGAGTGCCCTGACCCCATAACGACCCCATAAGGACCCATAAGGAACCCACAGAGCGCCCTGACCCCATAACGACCCCATAAGGACCCATAAGGAACCCATAGAGCGCTCTGGCCCCATAACGACCCCATAAGGACCCATAAGGAACCCATAGAGCGCCCTGACCCCATAAGGACCCCATAAGGACCCATAAGGAACCCATAGAGCGCCCTGACCCCATAACGACCCCATAGGGACCCATAAGGAACCCATAGAGCGCCCTGACCCCATAACGACCCCATAGGGACCCATAAGGAACCCATAGACCACCCTGACCCCATAACGACCCCATAGGGACCCATAAGGAACCCATAGAGCGCCCTGACCCCATAACGACCCCATAAGGACCCCTAAGGAACCCATAGAGCGCCCTGACCCCATAACGACCCCTTAAGGACCCATAAGGAACCCATAGAGCACCCTGACCCCATAACGACCCCATAAGGACCCATAAGGAACCCATAGAGTGCCCTGACCCCATAACGACCCCATAAGGACCCATAAGGAACCCACAGAGCGCCCTGACCCCATAACGACCCCAAATGGACCCATAAGGAACCCATAGAGCGCCCTGACCCCATAACGACCCCATAAGGAACCCATAGAGCGCCCTGACCCCATAACGACCCCATAAGGACCCATAAGGAACCCATAGAGCGCCCTGACCCCATAACGACCCCATAAGGACACCATAAGGACCCCATAACCCCATCAGACCCCATAGAAGCCCACAGAACCCCATAGAAGCCCCCATAGGAGCCCATAGGAGCCCAGAAGACCCCATAAAGGCCCCATAAAGACCCCATAGGACCCCATAAAGACCCCTAAGGACCCCACAGGACCCCATAAAAACCCCATAAGGACCCCATAGCAGCCCATAGAAGCCCATAACATCCCATAGAAGCCCACAGGAGCCCATAGGAACCCATAGGAGCCCAGAAGACTCCATAAAGACCCCATAAAGACCCCGTAAGGACCCCATAAGGAACCCATAACCCCATAAACACCCCATAAGGACCCCATAAGGACCCCATAGGACCCCCTAAGGACCCCATAACCCCATCAGACCCCATAGAAGCCCACAGAACCCCATAGAAGCCCATAGGACCCATAGAAGCCAACTGAAGCCTACAGGAGCCCATAGGAACCCCATAGGAGCCCATAGGAACCCCACAGGACCCCATCAGACCCCATAGGACCCCATAAACACCCCATAAGGACCCCATAACCCCATAGGAGCCCCATATGGACCCCATAAGGACCCCATAACCCCACAGAACCCCATAAAGACCCCATAAGGACCCCATAGCAGCCCATAGAAGCCCATAACATCCCATAGAAGCCCACAGGAGCGCATAGGAACCCATAGGGGCCCTGAAGACCCTATAAAGACCCCATAAAGACCCCATAAGGACCCCATAGAAGCCCATAAAACCCCACAGGACCCCATAACCCCATAGGCACCAGTGCAGGACGTGGTGCCGGCCCTCAAAGTCCTTGGGCAGGGCGCTCATGCGGTTCAATAAGGACCCCATAAAGACCCCATAAGGACCCCATAAGGACCCCATAGGACCCCATAAAGACCCCATAAGGACCCCATAACCCCATAGGACCCCATAAAGACCCCATAAGGACCCCATAGCAGCCCATAGAAGCCCAAAACATCCCATACAAGCCCTCAGGAGCCCATAGGAACCCATAGGGGCCCATAAGGACCCCATAAAGACCCCATAAAGACCCCATAAGGACCCCATAAAGACCCCATAAAGACCCCATAAAGACCCCATAGGACCCCATAAAGACCCCATAAGGACCCCATAGCAGCCCATAGAAGCCCATAACATCCCATAGAAGCCCACAGGAGCGCATAGGAACCCATAGGGGCCCTGAAGACCCTATAAAGACCCCATAAAGACCCCATAAGGACCCCATAACCCCATAAACACCCCATAAGGACCCCATAGGACCCCATAAAGACCCCATAAGGACCCCATAAAACCCCATAAGGACCCCATAACCCCATAAACACCCCATAAGGACCCCATAGGACCCCATAAAGACCCCATAAGGACCCCATAAAACCCCATAAGGACCCCATAACCCCATAGGCACCAGTGCAGGACGTGGTGCCGGCCCTCGAAGTCCTTGGGCAGGGCGCTCATGCGGTTCATCGTCTCCAGCAGCTCCCGAAGGTCCGGCTGGATCTGGGGGGGGGTCAAAGGTCAAAGGTCAAGGGTCAGGTGGTCAGGGTTCGCGTGGGGTCACAGAGGTATGGGTTTATGAGGGTTATGGGTTTATGGGGTTATGGGGTCATTGGGTTAAGGGGTCACAGGGTTACAGGATCACTGGGTTATGGGATCATGGGGTTATGGGGTCACGGAGTTATGGGATTATGGGGTTATGGGGCTGATGGGGTCTGATGGAGTTATGGGGTCATTGGGTTATGGGTTGAGGGGGGTTATGGGGTCATTGGGTTATGGGGTGAGGGGGGTTATGGGGTCATTGGGTTATGGGGTCATTGGGTTATGGGGTCACTGGGTTGTGGGGTCACTGGGTTGTGGGGTCATTAGGTTGTGGGGTCATGGGGTCATAGGATCATTTTGCTATGGGGTCACTGGGTTATGGGCTCATGGGGTTATGGGTTTATGGGGTTATGCGGTCATGGGGTTATGGAATCACGGGGTTATGGGATCATGGGGTTATGGGTTTATGGGGGTTATAGGTTTATTGGGGTTATGGGGTCACGGGGTTATGGGGTCAAGGGGTTATGGGGTCATGGGGTTATGGGGTCATGGGGTTATAGGTTTATGGGGGTTATGGGATCACTGGGTTATGAGATCATTGGGTTATGGGTTTATGGCGGTTATGGGTTTATGGGGTTATGGGGTCATGGGGTTATGGGAACACGGCGTTATGGGATCACGGGGGTTATAGGATTACGGGGGTTTATGGGATCACTGCGTTATGGGTTTATGGGGGTTATGGGGTCATGGAGTCATGGGTTTATGGGGTTATGGGTTTATGGGGTTTTGGGGTCACTGGGTTGATGGGGCCGAGGCGGCACTTATGGGGCGGCTCCCCCTGACCTCATCCATGGCGCGGATCTCCAGGCGCAGTTTGTCCATAATGGTGATGAACAGCTGGGGGGGGAAGGAACTCAGCGCCCCATAGAGCCCCATAGCGTCCCATAGAACCCCATAGAACCCCATAGCGCCCCATAGAGCCCCACAGAGCCCCATAGCGCCCCATAGAACCCCATAGCGCCCCATAGCGCCCCATAGAGCCCCACAGAACCCCATAGCGCCCCATAGAACCCTATAGCGCCCCATAGAACCCCATAGAACCCCATAGCACCCCATAGAGCCCCATAGCGCCCCATAGCGCCCCATAGCGCCCCATAGAGCCCCACAGAACCCCATAGCGCCCCATAGCACACCATAGCGCCCCATAGAGCCCATAGCGCCCCATAGCACACCATAGAGCCCCACAGCGCCCCATAGCATACCATAGCACACCATAGAGCCCCTAGCGCCCCATAGAGCCCCATAGAGCCCCATAGCGCCCCATAGATCCCATGGAGCCCTGCAGTGCCCCATAGAACCCCATAGCGCCCCATAGAGCCCCACAGAGCCCCATAGCACCCCATAGAGCCCATGGAGCCCCATAGCGCCCCATAGAACCCATAGCACCCCATAGACCCCATAGCACCCCATAAAGCCCCATAGCACCCCATAGATCCCATGGAGCCCTACAGCACCCCAGAGAACCCCATAGTGCCCCATAGGGCCCCACAGTGCCCCATAGAACCCCATAGCACCCCATAGACCCCATGGAGCCCTATAGTGCCCGATAGACCCCATAGCACCCCACAGAGCCCATAGCACCCCATAGACCCCATAGCACCCCATAGAGCCCCATAGAGCCCATAGCACCCCATAGATCCCATAGCGCCCCATAGATCCCATAGTACCCCATAGTGCCCCACAGCGCCCCATAGAACCCCATACATCCCATAGCGCCCCACAGCACCCCATAGATCCCATAGCGCCCCATAGAAACCCTTCCCCACAGGACCCCACAGGACCCCATATGAACCCATATGACCCTCAGGACCCCATAGAACCCCCCAGACCCCACAGGACCCCACAGGAACCCATATGACCCCATAGGACTCCATAGGACCCCACAGGACCCTATATGAACCCATATGACCCCACAGGATCCCATCGGACCCCATATGACCCATATGACCCCATATCACCCCATAGGACCCCCCAGGACCCCATACGACCCCATAGGACATCTAAGAACCCCACAGGACCCCACAGGACCCCATATGAACCCATATAACCCCCCAGGAGCCCATATGACCCCATAGGACCCCATAGGACTCCTCAGGACCCCACAGGACCCCATATGACCCCATAGGACCCCATATGACCCCATAGGACCCCACAGAACCCCATAGGCCCCCCCAGGACCCCATATGACCCCCCAGCCCCCATCCCGTCGCACCGACACGATGTCAGCGATGCAGCGGTTCAGGTTGCCCTTGTCGTCCCTCATGGTGATGGGGCGGTCCTCCCTGATGCGCTCCATGGCCAGCGGGCAGTCCAGCTGTGGGGCGGGACCCATAGGAACCCATAGCAACCCCATAGAAACCCATAGGAACCCCATAGAAACCCATAGGGAACCCCATAGAAACCCCATAGCAACCCCATAGGGACACTGCTCCATAGCTGACCCCATAGAGACCCATAGGGACCCATAGGAACCCCCCCTCCCTGATGCGCTCCATGGCCAGCGGGCAGTCCAGCTGTGGGGCGGGACCCATAGGAACCCATAGAAACCCCATAGAAACCCATAGGAACCCCATAGGAACTCCATAGCAACCCCATAGGGACACTGCTCCATAGCTGACCCCATAGAAACCCATAGGAACCCCATAGGGAACCCCATGGTAACACCGCCCCATAGGGAACCCCATAGAGATCCATAGGGACCCACAGGAACCCCCCTCCCTGCTGCGCTCCATGGCCAGCGGGCAGCACAGCTGTGGGGCGGGACCCATAGAAACCACATAGAAACCCATAGGGAACCCATAGCAACCCCATAGGAACCCATAGAAACCCATAGGGAACCCATAGCAACCCCATAGGAACCCCATAGAAACCACATAGCGACACTGCCCCATAGGGAACCCCATAGAGATCCATAGGGACCCATAGGAACCCCCCCTCCCTGATGCGCTCCATGGCCAGCGGGCAGCACAGCTGTGGGGCAGGACCCATAGGAACCCATAGGAACCCCATAGAAACCCATAGGAACCCCATAGAAACCCCATAGGGAACCCATAGGGACCCCATAGAAACCCCATAGAAACCACATAGGAACCCCATAGAAACCCCATAGAGACCCATAGGGACCCATAGGAACCCCCCCTCCCTGCTGCGCTCCATGGCCAGCGGGCAGCACAGCTGTGGGGCGGGACCATAGAAACCCATAGGAACCCCATAGAAACCCATAGGAACCCCATAGCAACACTGCCCCATTGCCGACCCCATAGGGACCCATAGGGACCCCATAGAAACCCCATAGAGACCCATAGGGACCCATAGAACCCCCCTCCCTGCTGCGCTCCATGGCCAGTGGGCAGCACAGCTGTGGGGCAGGACCCCATAGAAACCCCATAGAAACCCCATAGAAACCCCATAGAAACCCATAGGGACCCCATAGAAACCACATAGGAACCCATAGAAACCCATAGAAACCCCATGGTAACACCGCCCCATAGGGAACCCCATAGAGATCCATAGGGACCCATAGGGACCCATAGGAACCCCCCTCCCTGATGTGCTCCATGGCCAGCGGGCAGCACAGCTGTGGGGCGGGACCCATAGAAACCACATAGGAACCCCATAGGAACCCATAGAAACCCCATAGCAACACTGCCCCATTGCCGACCCCATAGGGACCCCATAAAAACCCCATAGGGACCCATAGGGACCCATAGGAACCGCCCTCCCTGATGCGCTCCATGGCCAGCGGGCAGCACAGCTGTGGGGCGGGACCCATAGGAACCCCATAGAAACCCCATAGGAACCCATAGCAACCCCATAGAAACCCCATAGCGACACTGCCCCATTGGGAACCCCATAGAGATCCATAGGGACCCATAGGAACTGCCCTCCCTGATGCGCTCCATGGCCAGCGGGCAGCACAGCTGTGGGGCGGAAAGAAAACCCCATAGGAACCACATAGGAACCCCATAGAAACCCCATAGCGACACTGCCCTATTGCCGACCCCATAGGGACCCATAGGAACCACATAGGAACCCATAGGAACCCCATAGGAACCACATAGGAACCCCATAGGGACACTGCCCCCATTGCCGACCCCATAGGGACCCCATAAAAACCCCATAGGGACCCATAGGGACCCATAGGAACCCCCCTCCCTGATGCGCTCCATGGCCAGCGGGCAGCACAGCTGTGGGGCAGAAAGAAAACCCCATAGAAAACCCCATAGAAACCCACAGAAACCCCATAGGGAACCCCATAGAGATCCATAGGGACCCCATAAAAACCCCATAGAGATCCATAGGGACCCATAGGAACCCCCCTCCCTGCTGCGCTCCATGGCCAGCGGGCAGCACAGCTGTGGGGCAGGACCCATAGGAACCACATAGGAACCCCATAGAAACCCCATAGAAACCCCATAGCAACCACATAGAAACCCCATAGGGAACCCATAGAAACCCCATAGCGACACTGCCCCATTGCCGACCCCATAGGGACCCATAGGGACCCATAGGAACCCCCCTCCCTGATGCGCTGCATGGCCAGCGGGCAGCACAGCTGTGGGGCAGAACCCATAGGAACCCCATAGAAACCCCATAGGAACCCCATAGCAACACTGCCCCATTGCCGACCCCATAGGGACCCCATAAAAACCCCATAGAGACCCATAGGGACCCATAGGAACCCCCCTCCCTGCTGCGCTCCATGGCCAGCAGGCAGCACAGCTGTGGGGCAGGACCCATAGAAACCACATAGCAACCCCATAGGGAACCCATAGAAACCCCATAGGGACACTGCCCCATTGCCGACCCCATAGGGACCCCATAAAAACCCCATAGAGACCCATAGGGACCCATAGGAACCCCCTTCCCTGATGCGCTCCATGGCCAGCGGGCAGCACAGCTGTGGGGCGGGACCCATAGGGACCACATAGAAACCCATAGGGACCCCATAGAAACCCCATAGAAACCCCATAGGAACCCCATAGTGACACTGCCCCATTGCCAACCCCATAGGGACCCATAGGGACCCATAGGAACCCCATAGGAACCCCATAGGGAACCCCATGGTAACACCGCCCCATAGGGAACCCCATAGAGATCCATAGGGACCCATAGGAACCCCCCTCCCTGATGCGCTCCGTGGCCAGCGGGCAGCACAGCTGTGGGGCAGGACCCATAGGAACCACATAGGAACCCCATAGGAAACCCATAGCAACCCACAGGAACCCCATAGAAATCCCATAGGGACACTGCTCCATTGCTGACCCCATACAAACCACATAGAAACCCCATAGGAACCCACAGGAACCCCATAGGAGAACCCATAGGGAGCCCACCCCATAGCTGACCCCATAGAGACCCATAGGAACCCATAGGGACCCCCCCTCCCTGATGTGCTCCATGGCCAGCGGGCAGCCCAGCTATGGGGCAGAACCGAAAACCCCATAGAAACCCCATAGAAACCCCATAGAAACCCCATAGGGATACTGCTCCATTGCCGACCCCATAGAGACCCATACGGACCCCATAAAAACCCCATAGAGATCCATAGGGACCCATAGGAACCCCCCTCCCTGCTGCGCTCCATGGCCAGCGGGCAGCACAGCTGTGGGGCGGAATGGAAAACCCCATAGAAACCCCATAGGAACCCCATAGGGACACTGCTCCATTGCCGACCCCATAGAGATCCATAGGGACCCCATAGGGACCCATAGGAACCCCTCCAGACCCCCCCAGCCCCCTCTATGCCCCCCCAACCCCCCCCATAACCCCCCAGCCCCAATTCCCAGCC
>NC_064435.1:1004680-1042569 GCF_023343835.1 Lagopus muta
GTCCCATGATGTCCCCAATGTCCCCACTTCTGTCCCCCCACTGATGTCCCCATTAATGTCCCCATGTCCCCATTGATGCCCCCACTGATGTCCCCACTGCTGTCCCCATCATGTCCCCATGATGTCCCCATGTCCCCATTGATGCCCCCATTGATGTCCCCACTGATGTCCCCATATCCCCATGTCCCACTGATGTCCCCAAATGCCCCCATATCCCCATTGATGGCGCCATATCCCCACTTCTGTCCCCACTGATGTCCCCACTGTTGTCCCTACTGGTGTCCCCATATCCCCATGTACCCAGTGATGTCCCCAATGTCCCCATTCATGTCCCCACTGATGTCCCCATATCCCCATTCATGTCCACGTCGATGTCCCCGTATCCCCACTGATGTTTCCACTGCTGTCCCCATTGCCGTCCCCTTGTCCCCATTGATGTCCTCACTGCTGTCCCCACTGCTGTCCCCACGTCCCAGCAGCCCCCAGCCCATCCACGCTCTATAATTTGCACACAAGCTCACAGGACACAGCACTGAATAATTAATATCTCAATTAATAAATGCAATGCAACGAGCGTCTGAAACCAAAGGCCGTCTGGGGATGCTGGCAGCTGAGCTTCACCCTTCTGAGACCCAGAACCCAAGGCTGCCATTGGTTTCTGTTGGGTCCATTGGCTCCATTGGCTCCATTGGTTCCATTGGCTCCATTGGTTCCATTGGTTCCATTGGTTCCATTGGTTCCATTGGCTCCATTGGTTCCATTGGTTTCCATTGGCTCCATTGGCTCCATTGGTTCCATTGGTTCCATTGGTTCCATTGGTTCCATTGGCTCCATTGGTTCCATTGGTTCCATTGGCTCCATTGGTTCCATTGGCTCCATTGGTTCCATTGGCTCCATTGGTTCCATTGGTTCCATTTTGTCCATTGGTTCCATTGGTTCCATTGGTTCCATTGGTTCCATTGGTTCCATTGGTTCCATTGGTTCCATTGGTTCCATTGGCTCCATTGGCTCCATTGGTTCCATTGGCTCCATTGGTTCCATTGGCTCCATTGGTTCCATTGGCTCCATTGGCTCCATTGGTTCCATTGGTTCCATTGGCTCCATAGGTTCCATTGGTTCCATTGGCTCCATTGGTTCCATTGGTTCCATTGGCTCCATTGGCTCCATTGGTTCCATTGGTTCCATTGGTTCCATTGGTTCCATTGGCTCCATTGGTTCCATTGGTTCCATTGGCTCCATTGGTTCCATTGGCTCCATTGGTTCCATTGGCTCCATTGGTTCCATTGGCTCCATTTTGTCCATTGGTTCCATTGGTTCCATTGGTTCCATTGGTTCCATTGGCTCCATTTTGTCCATTGGTTCCATTGGCTCCATTGGTTCCATTGGTTCCATTGGCTCCATTGGTTCCATTGGTTCCATTGGTTCCATTGGTTCCATTGGTTCCATTGGCTCCATTGGCTCCATTGGCTGCATTGGCTCCATTGGTTCCATTGGTTCCATTGGTTCCATTGGCTCCATTGGCTCCATTGGCTCCATTGGTTCCATTGGTTCTGTTGGTTCCTTTGGTGTCCCAGTTGGTCCCAGTTGGTCCCAGTCATGTGACAGAACCCCACTCTCCTTCCAGTGTTGCCCAGTTAGACCCAGTTCTGTCCCAGTAGCTCCCAGTAGCTCCCAGTTTGGTCACAGAGCCCCGCAGTCCTCCAGCAGTGCCCAGTTGGTCCCATTTGGTCCCAGTAGGTCCCAGTCAATCCCAGTTGGTCCCAGTCGATCCCAGTTGTGTCACAGAGCCCCGCTGTCCTTCAGCAGTGTCCAGTAGATCCCAGTTGGTCCCAGTAGGTCCCAGTAGGTTCCCAGTTGGTTCCAGTTGGTCCCAGTTGGTCCCAGTAGGGTCCCAGTAGATCCCAGTTGGCCCCAGTAGATCCCAGTTGTGTCACAGAGCCCTGCTGTCCTCCAGCAGCTCCCAGCAGTGCCCAGTCGGTCCCAGTCGTGCCCAATAACGTCCAGCCAAGTCCAGTAGATCCCAATAGATCCCAGTAGATCCCAGTAGATCCCAGTAGATCCCAGTAGGCCCCAGTTGTGTCACAGAGCCCCGCTGTCCTCCAGCAGCGCCAGCCCAGCCAGCGCCGCCCAGCCGCTGAGGAGCCAAGGCAGTGCAGGCCCAGCAGCAGCCATGGCTGGGTGCTGTGCTCCTGCAGCAGGGCGGGCATCTGCGGGCATGGAACACGCGTGTGGGACACGGGAGGGGACGTGGAACACGGCGTGTGGGATGCACACAGCACGTGGAACATGTGGGTGAAGCACACACCGCATGTGGAACGTGAATGGGACACACACAGCACATGGAACACATGGATGGGGACACACACAGCACGTGGAACACGTGGGTGAAGGACACAGCGCACATGGAACATGGATGGGACACACAGAGCACATGGAACAAGCATGTGAGACACACACAGTACATGGAATGCATGGATGAAGCACATACAGCAGGTGGAACATGTTGTGGGACACACACAGCACACAGAACACGTGTGTGGGACACACACAGCACATGGAACACATGGATGGGACACACACAGCACATGGAACACGTGGGTGAAGGACACAGCGCACATGGAACATGGATGGGACACACACAGCACGTGGAACAAGCATGTGAGACACACAGTACGTGGAATGCATGGATGAAGCACATACAGCAGGTGGAACGTTGTGGGGCACACACAGCACACACAGCACACAGAACACGTGTGTGGGACACACACAGCACGTGGAACACATGTGTGCATCACACACAGCAGGTGGAACACGCGTGTGGGACACACACAGCACGTGGAACACATGTGTGCAGCACACACAGCAGGTGGAACACGTGTGTGGGATGCACACAGCACGTGGAACACGTGGGTGAAGCACACACAGCACAAGGAACATGGATGTGGCACAGAAAGCACATGGAACACGCGTGTGGGACACAAACAGCACATGGAACGCATGTGTGAAGCACACACAGCACATGGAACACGTGTGTGGGACACATACATGGAACATGGAACATTGGACATACATGGAACATGGAACATGGAACATGGAACATGGAAACATACATGGAACATACATGGAACATGGGTGGGACACAGATATGGAACATGGAACATGGAACATGGAACATACATGGAACATGGGTGGGACACAGACATGGAACATGGCACATGGCACATGGCAAATGGAACATACATGGAACATGGGTGGGACATGGAATATACATGGAACATGGAACACACACGGAACATGGGTGGGACACAGACATGGAACATATAATATGGAACATACATGGAACATGGGTGGGACACAGACAGCACATGGAACATGGAACATACATGGAACATGGATGGGACACAGATATGGAACATGGAACATGGAACATACTTGGAACATGGGTGGGACATGGAACATACATGGAAGATGGGTGAGACATGGAACATACATGGAGCATACATGGAACATGGGTGGGACACAGACATGGAACATGGAACATACATGGAAATGGGGTGGGACATGGAACATACATGGAACATACATGGAACATGGGTGGGGACACAGACATGGAACATGGAATATAGAACATGGAACATACTTGGAACATGGGTGGGACACAGACACAGACATGGAACATGGAACATACATGGAACATGGGTGGGACATAGACATGGCACATGGCACATGGGCACATGGAACATACATGGAACACGGGTGGGGACACAGCACATGGAACATGAGTGTGGGACACACAGCACATGGAAAATGCACGTGAAGCACATACAGCACGTGGAACACGTGTGTTACACGTACAGCACACTGAGCACACATCTGGGACACAGAACACGGAACACACGTGTAGGATACACACAGCACATGGAACATGAGTGTGAATCACGTACAGCACATGGAACACGCTTGTGAAGCACACACAGCACACGGAACATGTGTGTTACATATACAGCACATGGAATGCGATGTGTGAAGCACAGACAGCAGGTGGAACACGTGTGGGACACACACAGCACATGGAACACGTGTGTTACATATACAGCACACGTGTGTGAAGCACAGACAGCAGGTGGAACACATGTGGGACACACAGCACATGGAACAAGTGTCTGGGACACAGAACATGGAATACATGTGTGAGACACACACAGCACATGGAAAAATGCGTGTGAAGGACACACAGCATAACACATGGAACACGTGTGTTACATATACAGCACATGGAACGCGTGTGTGAAGCACATACAGCAGGTGGAACACGTGTGTTACACATACAGCACACAGCACACATCTGGGACACAGAACATGGAACACACGTGTGGGACACACACAGCATGTGAAACATGTCTGGGACACAGAACATGGAATACAACATATGTGAGACACACACAGCACATGGAAAAATGCGTGTGAAGCACACACAGCACGTGGAACACGTGTTGCACATGTAGCAGGTGGACACGCGTGTGGGACACACACGGCACGTGGAACACGCATGTAAAGCACATGCAGCACGTGAAACAAGTGTGTTATGCATGCAGCACACGGAACACGCGTGTGGGACACAGAACATGGAACACACGTGAGACACACGCAGCACATGGAACACGCGTGTGAAGCACATGGAGCACATGGAACATGCGTGTGGGACGCATACAGCACGTGGAACACGCATCCCACAATCCCCCATCCCATAATATGCCATCCCATGATCCCATATCCCACAATCCCCCATCCCATGATCCTCCATACCCCCCCTCATAGCCCCATCCCATGATCCTCCATCCCACAATCCCCCCCATTCCCACATCCCATAATCCCCCATTCCTCGGTCCTCCATCCCATAATACCCCCCATCCCCTAAATGCGCTATCCCATGATCCTCCATCCATAATACCTCCATCCCATAATACCCCCATCCCATAATATGCCGTCCCATGATCCCCCAGCCCATAATGCACCATCCCATGATCCTCCATCCCACACTCCCCCATCCCATAATATACCATCCCATGATCCCCCACTCCATGATCCCCCATCCCATAATATGCCATCCCATGATCCTCCAGCCCATAATACCCCCCATTCCCACATCCCATCAACCTCCATCCCATGATCCCCCATCCCATAATACCCCCCATCCCATAACACGTTATCCCATAATCCCCCCACCCTTGAGCCCCCATCCCATAATATGCTGTCCCATGATCCCCCAGCCCATAATGCACCATCCCATGAGCCCCATGCCACCATCCCCTATACCATAATACGCCATCCCATGATCCCCCCACTCCATGATCCCCCATCCCATAATGTTACATCCCATGATCCTCCAGCCCATAATACCCTTCATTCCCACATCCCATCAACCTCCATCCCATGATTCCCCATCCCACAATGTCCCCATCCATCCCATCATCCCCCTTCCCATGAGTCTCCATCCCCTGGTCTGCCATCCCATAATACTCCTTCCATCCCATAACACCCTATCCCATCATATGCTATCCCATCATCCCCCACTCCATGATCCCCCATCCCATAATACCCCCCCATCCCATAATCTTATATCCCATCATCCCCCATCCCATAATACCCTCCATCCCATGATCCCCCATCCCACAATCCCCCCTTCCCCTAATGCGCTCTCCCATGATCCTCCATTCCTTGGTCTCCCATCCCATAATACGCCATTCCATGAGCCCCCACCCCATGATCCCCATCCCATAATGCACCATCCCATGATCCTCCATCCCTCGGTCCCCCCAGCCCACATCCCGCTATCCCATGATCCCCCATCCCACAATCCCCCTTCCCCTAATGCGCTCTCCCCATGATCCTCCATCCCTTGATCCCCCATCCCATAATATGCCATCCTATGATCCCCCCATCCCTTGGAACCCCCATCCCATAATATGCCCATCCCATGATCCCCCCATCCCTTGGTTCCCCTTCCCATAATACACTCTCCCACGATCCTCCATCCCATGATCCCCCCATCCCATAACCCCCCATCCCATAATACGCCATCCCATGATCCCCCATCCCTCGGCCCCCCCCAGGCCACATCATGCAATCCCATGATCCCCCATCCCATGATCCCCCATCCCATGATCCCCCATCCCATACCCCCCCCCTTCCCTCCCTATCCCCCATCCCTCGGCCCCTCAGCCCACATCGGGCAATCCCATGATCCTCCATTTCATAGCCCCCCCATCCCATAATATGCCATCCCATGGTCCTCCATCCCTTGGTCCCCCCTTCCCCATAACACACTCTCCCATGATCCTCCATTCTATGATCCCCCATCCCACATCATGAAATCCCATGATCCCCCATCCCATAACCCACCATCCCATGATCCCCCATCCCTTGGACCCCCCATCCCACATCATGCAATCCAATGATCCCCCATTCCTGGGACCCCCATCCCATAACCCCCCATCCCATGATCCCCCATCCCATAATACGCCATCCCATGATCCCCATCCCATAATACGCCATCCCATGATCCTCCATCCCATGATCCCCCCATCCCATGATCCCCCCATCCCATGATCCTCCATCCCATGATCCCCCATCCCATGATCCTCCATCCCATGATCCTCCATCCCATGATCCCCCATCCCATGATCCTCCATTCCATGATCCTCCATCCCATGATCCCCCATCCCATGATCCCCCATCCCATGATCCTCCATCCCATGATCCCCCATCCCATGATCCTCCATCCCATGATCCTCCATCCCATGATCCCCCATCCCATGATCCTCCATCCCATGATCCCCCATCCCATGATCCTCCATCCCATGATCCTCCATCCCATGATCCCCCATCCATGATCCCCCATCCCATAATACGCCATCCCATGATCCCCCCATCCCATAATACGCCATCCCATGATCCCCCATCCCATAACCCCCCCCATCCCATAATACGGCATCCCATGATCCCCCATCCCATAATACGCCATCCCATGATCCCCCATCCCATGATCCTCCATCCCATGATCCTCCATCCCATAATCCCCCATCCCATGATCCCCCATCCCATAATCCCCCATCCCATGATCCCCCATCCCATGATCCTCCATCCCATAATCCCCCATCCCATGATCCCCCATCCCATAATACGCCATCCCATGATCCCCCATCCCATGATCCCCCATCCCATGATCCTCCATCCCATAATCCCCCATCCCATGATCCCCCATCCCATAATATGCCATCCCATGATCCCCCATCCCATGATCCCCCCATCCATGATCCTCCATCCCATAATCCCCCATCCCATGATCCCCCATCCCATAATACGCCATCCCATGATCCCCCATCCCATAACCCCCCCATCCCATAATACGCCATCCCATGATCCCCCATCCCATGATCCCCCATCCCTTGGAGCCCCCATCCCATAATATACCATCCCATGATCCTCCATCCCATGATCCCCCATCCCATAATACGCCATCCCATGATCCTCCATTCCATGATCCCCCATCCCTCGGTCCCCCATCCCATGATCCCCCATCCCATGATCCTCCATCCCATGATCCCCCATCCCATGATCCCCCATCCCATAATACGCCATCCCCATGATCCCCCATCCCATGATCCTCCATCCCATGATCCGCCATCCCATAATACGCCATCCCATGATCCTCCATCCCATGATCCCCCATCCCATAATACGCCATCCCATGATCCCCCCATCCCATACCCCCCCCCCCCCCCCCCCATCCCTCGGCCCCTCAGCCCACACCGCGCCATCCCATGATCCCCCACGCCGCCCCCCCGTTTCTCCCATCATGCTCCATTCTCACCATATCGCACAGCGCCACGTAGAGGAAGATCCCGGCTGCGGCCCCGCACACCCATCTCAGCGCTTCCGGGTCGCTTCCGACGGCCAGCCCGGCTCCCGCGCCGACCAGAGCCGGCAGCGCCGCCACGGCGTTCAGCAGCACGGCGCGCCCCGCGCTCAGCCCCCGACCGCAGCAGGGCGGCCATGTCGCCTGCGGGACACCAGCCGTCCGCCACGCCGCCCCATAGGATGGAGCGCTGCCCCATAGCGCGGCACCCCTGCCCCATAGGATCGAGCTCTGCCCCATAGATCAGCCCCCTCTGCCCCATAGGATGGAGCTCTGCCCCAATGGATGGAGCTCTGCCCCATAGAGCGGCCCCCCCTGCCCCATAGATCGGCCCCCCTGCCCCATAGAGCGGCCCCCCCTGCCCCATGGGATGGAGCTCTGCCCCATAAATCGGCACCCCTGCCCCATAGGATGGAGCTCTGCCCCATAGATCGGGCCCCCGCTGCCCCATAGGACGGAGCTCTGCCCCATATATCGACCCCCCCTGCCCCATAGGATGGAGCTCTGCCCCATAGATGGGCCCCGCTGCCCCATAGGATGGAGCTCTGCCCCATAGAGCAGCTCCCCCTGCCCCATAGATCGGCCCCCCTGCCCCATAGGATGGAGCTCTGCCCCATAGAGCAGCTCCCCTGCCCCATATATCGGCCCCCCCTGCCCCATAGATCGGCCCCGTGCCCCATAGGATGGAGCTCTGCCCCATAGATCGGCCCCCCCTGTCCCATAGGATGGAGCTCTGCCCCATAGATGGGCCCCGCTGCCCCATAGATTGGGACCCCTGCCCCATAGGATGGAGCTCTGCCCCATAGATCGGCCCCCACTGCCCCATTGATTGCACCTCAGCCCCATAGGATGCACCTCTGCCCCACAGATTGGCCCCTCTGCCCCATAGATTGGCCCTGCTGCGCCATAGATTGGACCTGCTGCCCCATAGATTGCACCTCTGCCCCATAGATCGCAACTCTGCCCCATAGATCAGCCCCTCTGCCCCATAGAATGGAGCACTGCCCCATAGATCGGCCCCATTGCCCCATAGATCAGCCCCATGTGTTGCCCCCACTGCCTCACTCCCATAAGCCCCGCCCACTCCCAAGTCCTGCCATGCCATTGGACCCACCTTACCGGAAGCCCCGCCCAGTCTTAAGCCTCACCCAATCAGCGCCGCCCCATACACCTAGCCCCTTCCACCCACCCCGAAGCCCTGCCCAATCCAGCATTGCCTTATCCATATAGCCCCGCCCACCCCACAAGCCCACACCCAATCAAGTCCCGCCTCATCTTTCTAGCCCCGCCCCACCCACAAGCTGCATCCAATCAAGTCCTGCCTCAACTTTCCAGCCCCGCCCACCCACAAGCTACATCCAATCAAGTCCCGCCTCAACTTTCCAGCCCCGCCCACCCACAAGCCCACACCCAATCAAGTCCCCGCCTCATCTTTCAGCCGCACCCAATCAGGTCCCATCTCATCTATCTAGCTCCATCCCCCCCCCAAGCTGCACCCAATCAAGTTCCATCTCTTCTTTCTAGCCCCGCCCACCCACAAGCTGCACCCAATCAACTCCCGCCTCACCTTTCTAGCCCCGCCCAATCCAGTCTCACTCAATCATCTAGCTCCGCCCACCCGTAAGCCTCACCCAATCAAGTCCCGCCTCATGCATCCATCCCCGCCCACCTCCTCCACCCCCGACCAATCCAGTCCCTCCCCCCCCCCCCAAACCCCGCCCACCCCTCAAGCCCCGTCCAATCAAAACCCCTCCCTCCGCTGACCCAGCTCGTGGGGCAGTTCGTGGAGCAGCACCGCCACTGCAGTTCCCACCCCCCGACCGCCAGGAGGCGCTGAAGGCGGCGCCCAGCGCCACTCCGTCCGCAGCGTTGTGCACGGCGTCGCCCAGCGTCAGCAGCAGCGGCAGAGCCTGCAGGACTGGGGGGGGGGGGGGGGGGGGGGGGGGGGGGGTCACCTATGGGGTTGTGGGGTCACCTATGGGGTCATTTATGGGGTTATGGGGTCACCTATGGGGGTCGCCTATGGGGTCACCTATGGGGTTATGGGGTCATTTATGGGGTCATTTATGGGGTTATGGGGGTCACCTATGGGGTCACCTATGGGGTCATTTATGGGGTTATGGGGTCACCTATGGGGTCATTTATGGGGTTATGGGGTCACCTATGGGGTAATTTATGGGGTTATGGGGTCACCTATGGGGTCACCTATGGGGTCACCTATGGGGTCATTTATGGGGTTATGGGGTCACCTATGGGGTCGCCTATGGGGTCATTTATGGGGTTATGGGGTCACCTATGGGGTCGCCTATGGGGTCATTTATGGGGTTATGGGGTCACCTATGGGGTCACCTATGGGGTCGCCTATGGGGTTATGGGGTCACCTATGGGGTCATTTATGGGGTTATGGGGTCACCTATGGGGTCGCCTATGGGGTCATTTATGGGGTTATGGGGTCACCTATGGGGTCGCCTATGGGGTCGCCTGTGGGGTTATGGGGTCACCTATGGGGTCCCCTATGGGGTCATTTATGGGGTTATGGGGTCACCTATGGGGTCGCCTATGGGGTCATTTATGGGGTTATGGGGTCACCTATGGGGTCACCTATGGGGTCGCCTGTGGGGTTATGGGGTCACCTATGGGGTTATTTATGGGGTTATGGGGTCACCTATGGGGTCACCTATGGGGTCACCTATGGGGTTGCTTATGGGGTTATGGGGCTGTGGGGTCAGGTATGGGGTCACGTATGGGGTCACTTATGGGGTTTATGGCGTCACCTATGGGGTCATTTATGTGGTTATGGAGCTATGGAGTCGCTTATGGGGTCACCTGTGGGGTCACCTATGGGGTCACATATTGGGGTCACGTATGGGGCTGTGGGGTCACATGGGGTTATGGGGTTATGGGGTCAGGTATGGGGTCACTTATGGGGTCACCTATGGGGTCACTTATGGGGTCACTTATGGGGTCACTTATGGGGTTGTGGGGTCAGGTTAACTGGGGTCAGATATGGGGTTATGGCATCACTTGTGGGGTCACTTACGGGGTTATAGGGTCACCTATGGGGGTCACTTATGGGGTTATGGGGTCATGTATGGGGCTGTGGGGGTCACATATGGGGCTATGGGGTTGTGGAGTCAGTTATGGGGTCAGTTATGGGGTCACCTATGGGGTCGCCTATGGGGGTCATGTATGGGGCTGACGGGTCACATATGGGGTTATGGGGCTGTGGGGTCAGGTATGGGGTCACTTATGGGGTCACTTATGGGGTTATGGGGCTGTGGGGTCAGGTATGGGGTTATGGCATCACTTATGGGGTCACTTATGGGGTTAAGGGGTCACCTATGGGGTCGCCTATTGGGGTCCGCCTATGGGGTCACCTATGGGGTCATTTATGGGGTTATGGGGTCACCTATGGGGTCACCTATGGGGTCGCCTGTGGGGTTATGGGGTCACCTATGGGGTCGCCTATGGGGTCATTTATGGGGTTATGGGGTCACCTATGGGGTCATTTATGGGGTTATGGGGTCACCTATGGGGTCGCCTATGGGGTCATTTATGGGGTTATGGGGTCACCTATGGGGTCACCTATGGGGTCGCCTGTGGGGTTATGGGGTCACCTATGGGGTCGTCTATGGGGTCACCTATGGGGTTGTGGGGTCCGGTATGGGGTTATGTGGTCAGGTACGGGGTCACTTATGGGGTCACGTATGGGGCTGTGAGGTCACTTATGGGGTTATGGGGTTATGGGGGTCAGGTATGGGGTTATGGCATCACTTATGGGGTCACTTATGGGGTTATGGGGTCACTTATGGGGTTATGGGGTCATGTATGGGGCTGTGGGGCAAAATATGGGGCTATGGGGTTGTGGGGTCAGGTATGGGGTCACTTATGGGGTCGCCTATGGGGTCACCTATGGGGTCACCTATGGGGTCACCTGTGGGGTTATGGGGTCACCTATGGGGTCAATTATGGGGTTATGGGGTCAGGTATGGGGTCACTTATGGGGTCGCCTATGGGGTCACCTATGGGGGTCGCTTAAGGGGTCACCTATGGGGTCATGTATGGGGCTGTGGGGTCACATATGTGGTTATGGGGTTGTGGGGGTCAGGTATGGGGTCACCTATGGGGTCGCCTATGGGGTTGCCTGTAGGGTTATGGGGTCACCTATGGGGTCATTTATGGGGTTATGGGGTCACCTATGGGGTCGCCTATGGGGTCACCTATGGGGTTGTGGGGTCCGGTATGGGGTTATGTGGTCAGGTACGGGGTCACTTATGGGGTCACGTATGGGGCTGTGAGGTCACTTATGGGGTTATGGGGTTATGGGGTCAGGTATGGGGTTATGGCATCACTTATGGGGTCACTTATGGGGTTAAGGCGTCATCTATGGGTTCGCCTATTGGGTCGCCTATGGGGACATGTATGGGTTCACTTATTGGGGTCATGTATGGGGTTATGGGGTTATGGGGTCATTTATGCGGTTATGGGGCTATGGAGTCACCTATGGGGTCGCCTGTGGGGTCGTCTATGGGGTCACACATTGGGGTCACGTATGGGGCTGTGGGGTCACATGGGGTTATGGGGTTATGGGGTCAGGTATGGGGTCACTTATGGGGTCACCTATGGGGTCACTTATGGGGTTGTGGGGTCAGGTATGGGGTCACTTATGGGGTTATGGGGTCACTTATGGGGTCACTTATGGGGTTATGGAGTTATGGGGTCAGGTATGGGGTTATGGCATCACTTGTGGGGTCACTTACGGGGTTATGGGGTCACTTATGGGGTTATGGGGTCATGTATGGGGCTGTGGGGCAAAATATGGGGCTATGGGGTTGTGGGGTCAGGTATGGGGTCACTTATGGGGTCGCCTATGGGGTCACCTATGGGGTCGCCTATGGGGTCATTTGTGGGGTTATGGGGTCACCTATGGGGTCTCCTATGGGGTCACCTATGGGGTCACCTATGGGGTCACCTGTGGGGTTATGGGGTCACCTATGGGGTCACCTATGGGATCACCTATGGGGTCATTTATGGGGTCGCCTGTGGGGTTATGGGGTCACCTATGGGGTCATTTATGGGGTTATGGGGTCACCTATGGGGTCACTTATGGGGTTATGGGGTCGCCTATGGGGTCACCTATGGGGTCACCTATGGAGTCACCTGTGGGGTTATGGGGTCACCTATGGGGTCATTTATGGGGTTATGGGGTCACCTATGGGGTCGCCTATGGGGTTATGGGGTCACCTATGGGGTTATGGGGTCATTTATGGGGTAATTTATGGGGTTATGGGGTCACGTATGGGGTCACCTATGGGGTCATTTATGGGGTTATGGGGTCACCTATGGGGTCATTTATGGGGTTATGGGGTCACCTATGGGGTCACTTATGGGGTTATGGGGTCACCTATGGGGTCACCTATGGGGTCACCTATGGGGTCATTTATGGGGTCGCCTGTGGGGTTATGGGGTCACCTATGGGGTCATTTATGGGGTTATGGGGTCACCTATGGGGTCACCTATGGGGTCATTTATGGGGTCGCCTGTGGGGTTATGGGGTCATTTATGGGGTTATGGGGTCACCTATGGGGTCAACTAGGGGGTCACCTATGGGGTCGCCTGTGGGGTTATGGGGTCACCTATGGGGTCATTTATGGGGTTATGGGGTCACCTATGGGGTCACCTATGGGGTCACCTATGGGGTCGCCTGTGGGGTTATGGGGTCACCTATGGGGTCACCTATGGGGTCACCTATGGGGTCATTTATGGGGTCATTTATGGGGTTATGGGGTCACCTATGGGGTCACCTATGGGATCACCTATGGGGTCATTTATGGGGTTATGGGGTCACCTATGGGGTCACCTATGGGGTCGCCTGTGGGGTTATGGGGTCACCTATGGGGTCCCCTATGGGGTCATTTATGGGGTTATGGGGTCACCTATGGGGTCACCTAGGGGGTCGCCTGTGGGGTTATGGGGTCACCTATGGGGTCGTCTATGGGGTCAAATATGGGGTTGTGGGGTCCGGTATGGGGTTATGGCATCACTTATGGGGTCACTTATGGGGTTATGGGGTCACTTATGGGGTTATGGGGTCATGTATGGGGCTGTGGGGCAAAATATGGGGCTATGGGGTTGTGGGGTCAGGTATGGGGTCACTTATGGGGTCGCCTATGGGGTCACCTATGGGGTCACCTATGGGGTCACCTGTGGGGTTATGGGGTCACCTATGGGGTCATTTATGGGGTTATGGGGTCACCTATGGGGTCACCTGTGGGGTTATGGGGTCACCTATGGGGTCATTTATGGGGTTATGGGGTCACCTATGGGGTCATTTATGGGGTTATGGAGTCACCTATGGGGTCGCCTATGGGGTTATGGGGTCACCTATGGGGTCATTTATGGGGTTATGGGGTCACCTATGGGGTCACCTATGGGGTCACCTGTGGGGGTTATGGGGTCACCTATGGGGTCGCCTATGGGGTCATTTATGGGGTTATGGGGTCACCTATGGGGTCACCTATGGGGTCGCCTGTGGGGTTATGGGGTCACCTATGGGGTCACCTATGGGGTCATTTATGGGGTTATGGGGTCACCTATGGGGTCGCCTATGGGGTCGCCTGTGGGGTTATGGGGTCACCAATGGGGTCGCTTATGGGGTCGCCTGTGGGGTCGCCTGTAGGGTCACCTATGGGGTCGCCTATGGGGTCACCTATGGGGTTGTGGGGTCCGGTATGGGGTTATGTGGTCAGGTACGGGGTCACTTATGGGGTCACGTATGGGGCTGTGAGGTCACTTATGGGGTTATGGGGTTATGGGGTCAGGTATGGGGTTATGGCATCACTTATGGGGTCACTTATGGGGTTATGGGGTCAGGTATGGGGTTATGGGGTCAGATATGGGGTTACGGCATCAGTTATTGGGTCACTTATGGGGTCAGGTATGGGGCTGTGGGGTAAAATATGGGGCTATGGGGTTGTGGGGTATGGTATGGGGTCACCTATGGGGTCGCCTATGGGGTCACCTATGGGGTCGCTTAAGGGGTCACCTATGGGGTCATGTATGGGGCTGTGGGGTCACATATGGGGTTATGGTGTTATGGGGTCAGGTATGGGGTTATGGGGTCACCTATGGGGTCATTTATGCGGTTATGGGGCTATGGAGTCACCTATGGGGTTGCCTGTGGGGTCGCCTATGGGGTCGCCTATGGGGTCACATATTGGGGTCACGTATGGGGCTGTGGGGTCACATGGGGTTATGGGGTTATGGGGTCAGGTATGGGGTCACTTATGGGGTCACCTATGGGGTCACTTATGGGGTTGTGGGGTCACTTATGGGGTCACTTATGGGGTTGTGGGGTCAGGTATGGGGTCAGATATGGGGTTATGGCATCACTTGTGGGGTCACTTACGGGGTTATAGGGTCACCTATGGGGTCACTTATGGGGTTATGGGGTCATGTATGGGGCTGTGGGGTCACATATGGGGCTATGGGGTTGTGGAGTCAGTTATGGGGTCAGTTATGGGGTCGCCTATGGGGTCGCCTATGGGGTCATGTATGGGGCTGAGGGGTCACATATGGGGTTATGGGGCTGTGGGGTCAGGTATGGGATCACTTATGGGGTCACATATGGGGTTATGGGGCTGTGGGGTCAGGTATGGGGTCACCTATGGGGTCACTTATGGGGTTATGGGGTCACCTATGGGGTCACCTATGGGGTCACCTATGGGGTCATTTATGGGGTCGCCTGTGGGGTTATGGGGTCACCTATGGGGTCATTTATGGGGTTATGGGGTCACCTATGGGGTCACCTATGGGGTCATTTATGGGGTCGCCTGTGGGGTTATGGGGTCATTTATGGGGTTATGGGGTCACCTATGGGGTCAACTATGGGGTCACCTATGGGGTCGCCTGTGGGGTTATGGGGTCACCTATGGGGTCATTTATGGGGTTATGGGGTCACCTATGGGGTCACCTATGGGGTCACCTATGGGGTCGCCTGTGGGGTTATGGGGTCACCTATGGGGTCACCTATGGGGTCACCTATGGGGTCATTTATGGGGTCATTTATGGGGTTATGGGGTCACCTATGGGGTCACCTATGGGATCACCTATGGGGTCATTTATGGGGTTATGGGGTCACCTATGGGGTCACCTATGGGGTCGCCTGTGGGGTTATGGGGTCACCTATGGGGTCCCCTATGGGGTCATTTATGGGGTTATGGGGTCACCTATGGGGTCACCTAGGGGGTCGCCTGTGGGGTTATGGGGTCACCTATGGGGTCGTCTATGGGGTCACCTATGGGGTTGTGGGGTCCGGTATGGGGTTATGGCATCACTTATGGGGTCACTTATGGGGTTATGGGGTCACTTATGGGGTTATGGGGTCATGTATGGGGCTGTGGGGCAAAATATGGGGCTATGGGGTTGTGGGGTCAGGTATGGGGTCACTTATGGGGTCGCCTATGGGGTCACCTATGGGGTCACCTATGGGGTCACCTGTGGGGTTATGGGGTCACCTATGGGGTCATTTATGGGGTTATGGGGTCACCTATGGGGTCACCTGTGGGGTCACCTATGGGGTCACCTATGGGGTCATTTATGGGGTTATGGGGTCACCTATGGGGTCATTTATGGGGTTATGGAGTCACCTATGGGGTCGCCTATGGGGTTATGGGGTCACCTATGGGGTCATTTATGGGGTTATGGGGTCACCTATGGGGTCACCTATGGGGTCACCTGTGGGGTTATGGGGTCACCTATGGGGTCGCCTATGGGGTCATTTATGGGGTTATGGGGTCACCTATGGGGTCGCCTATGGGGTCGCCTGTGGGGTTATGGGGTCACCAATGGGGTCGCTTATGGGGTCGCCTGTGGGGTCGCCTGTAGGGTCACCTATGGGGTCGCCTATGGGGTCACCTATGGGGTTGTGGGGTCCGGTATGGGGTTATGTGGTCAGGTACGGGGTCACTTATGGGGTCACGTATGGGGCTGTGAGGTCACTTATGGGGTTATGGGGTTATGGGGTCAGGTATGGGGTTATGGCATCACTTATGGGGTCACTTATGGGGTTATGGGGTCAGGTATGGGGTTATGGGGTCAGATATGGGGTTACGGCATCAGTTATTGGGTCACTTATGGGGTCAGGTATGGGGCTGTGGGGTAAAATATGGGGCTATGGGGTTGTGGGGTATGGTATGGGGTCACCTATGGGGTCGCCTATGGGGTCACCTATGGGGTCGCTTAAGGGGTCACCTATGGGGTCATGTATGGGGCTGTGGGGTCACATATGGGGTTATGGTGTTATGGGGTCAGGTATGGGGTTATGGGGTCACCTATGGGGTCATTTATGCGGTTATGGGGCTATGGAGTCACCTATGGGGTTGCCTGTGGGGTCGCCTATGGGGTCGCCTATGGGGTCACATATTGGGGTCACGTATGGGGCTGTGGGGTCACATGGGGTTATGGGGTTATGGGGTCAGGTATGGGGTCACTTATGGGGTCACCTATGGGGTCACTTATGGGGTTGTGGGGTCACTTATGGGGTCACTTATGGGGTTGTGGGGTCAGGTATGGGGTCAGATATGGGGTTATGGCATCACTTGTGGGGTCACTTACGGGGTTATAGGGTCACCTATGGGGTCACTTATGGGGTCACTTATGGGGTCACTTATGGGGTTGTGGGGTCAGGTATGGGGTCAGATATGGGGTTATGGCATCACTTGTGGGGTCACTTACGGGGTTATAGGGTCACCTATGGGGTCACTTATGGGGTTATGGGGTCATGTATGGGGCTGTGGGGTCACATATGGGGCTATGGGGTTGTGGAGTCAGTTATGGGGTCAGTTATGGGGTCGCCTATGGGGTCGCCTATGGGGTCATGTATGGGGCTGAGGGGTCACATATGGGGTTATGGGGCTGTGGGGTCAGGTATGGGATCACTTATGGGGTCACATATGGGGTTATGGGGCTGTGGGGTCAGGTATGGGGTCACCTATGGGGTCACTTATGGGGTTATGGGGTTATGGGGTCAGGTATGGGGTTATGGCATCACTTATGGGGTCACTTATGGGGTTAAGGGGTCACCTATGGGGTCGCCTATTGGGGTCGCCTATGGGGACACCTATGGGGTCACCTATGGGGTCATGTAAGGGGTCACTTATGGGGTCATGTATGGGGTTATGGGGTTATGGGGTCAGGTATGGGGTCACCTATGGGGTCACTTATGGGGTCATGTATGGAGTTATGGGGTTGTGGGGTCAGGTATGGGGTTATGGGGTTTGGGGGGCAGGTATGGGGTTATGGGTCACCTATAGGGTCATTTATGGGGTTATGGGGTCACATGGGGTCACGTATGGGGTTATGGGGTTATGGGGTCAGGTGTGCGGTTATGGGGTCACCTATGGGGTCATGTATGGGGTCACTTATGGGGTTATGGGGTTATGGGGTTACGGGGTCAGGTATGGGGTTATGGGGTCGGGTATGGGGCTTTGGGGTCACCTATGGGGTTACTTGTGGGGTCGCGTATGGGGTTGTGGGGTAAGGTATGGGGTTATGGGGTCACGTATGGGGTTATGGGGTTATGGGGTCAGGTATGGGGTCACCTATGGGGTCACTTATGGGGTCATGTATGGGATCATGGGGTTATAGGGTCATGAGTGGGGTTATGGGGTCAGGTATGGGGTCTCTTATGGGGTTATGGCGTCAGGTATGGGGTCATGGGGTTATGGGGTCACGTATGGGGTCACTTATGGGGTTATGGGGTCATGTATGGGATTATGGGGCTATAGGGTCATGAGTGGGGTTATGGGGTCAGGTATGGGGTCACTTACGGGGTTATGGGGTGGATATGGGGTCGTGTACAATGAGGCAGTTAAGGGGCAGCTATAGGGCAGCTATGGGGCAGCTGTAGGGCAGATATAGGGCAGCTATGGGGCTGTTATAGGGCAGCTATGGGGCAGCTATAGGGCAGCTATAGGGCAGTTATGGGGCAGCTGTAGGGCTGCTATGGGGCAGCTGTAGGTTGGTTATAGGGCAGTTATAGGGCAGTTATGGGGCAGTTATGGGGCAGCTATGGGGCAGTTATGGGGCAGCTGTAGGGCTACTATGGGGCAGCTATAGGGCTGCTATGGGGCAGCTATAGGGCAGCTATAGGTCAGTTATGGGGCACTTATGGGGCAGCTATGGGGCAGTTATGGGGCAGCTATGGGGCAGCTATGGGGCACAGCCCCACTCGTACCGTTGCGCTGCAGTGAGTTGTCGCTCAGAGCGCCGTGGGGCGGCTGCTCCTATGGGGTCGGGGGGGGGGATGGAGAATGAGTGCCCCATAGCGCTGCCCCAAAGATTCCCCCAGCCCCATAGATCCACCCCCACCCCCTATGGAACCCATAGAGCCTACACAGCCCATAGGATCTCATAGAACCCCATAGAACCCCATAGACCCCATAGAGCCCCTTAGAACCCCATAGAACCTTATGGAACTACATAGAGCCCCATGGAACCCCATAGAGCCCCATAGAGCCCTATAGAGCCCATAGAGCCCCATAGAAACCCATAGAATCCCATAGAGCCCCATAGAACCCCATAGAAACCCATAGACCCCATAGAGCCCCATAGAATCCCATAGAGCCCATAGAGCCCATAGAGCCCATAGAGCCCCATAGAGCCCCATAGAGCCCCATAGAGCCCCATAGAGCCCATAGAGCCCCATAGAGCCCATAGAGCCCATAGAGCCCATAGAGCCCCATAGAGCCCATAGAGCCCATAGAGCCCCATAGAGCCCATAGAGCCCATAGAGCCCATAGAGCCCCATAGAGCCCATAGAGCCCCATAGAGCCCCATAGAGCCCCATAGAACCCATAGAACCCATAGAGCCCCATAGAGCCCCATAGAGAACATAGAGCCCATAGAGCCCCATAGAGCCCCATAGAGCCCCATAGAGCCCCATAGAGCCCCATAGAGCCCATAGAGCCCCATAGAGCCCCATAGAGCCCCATAGAGCCCATAGAGCCCATAGAGCCCCATAGAGCCCATAGAGCCCCATAGAGCCCATAGAGCCCATAGAGCCCCATAGAGCCCCATAGAGCCCATAGAGCCCCATAGAGCCCATAGAGCCCATAGAGCCCCATAGAGCCCCATAGAGCCCATAGAGCCCCATAGAGCCCATAGAGCCCCATAGAGCCCCATAGAGCCCATAGAGCCCCATAGAGCCCATAGAGCCCCATAGAGCCCCATAGAGCCCATAGAGCCCAATTGGACCCATAGAGCCCATAGAGCCCATAGAGCCCATAGAGCCCCATAGAGCCCATAGAGCCCCATAGAGCCCCATAGAGCCCATAGAGCCCCATAGAGCCCCATAGAGCCCCATAGAGCCCATAGAGCCCCATAGAGCCCCATAGAGCCCATAGAGCCCCATAGAGCCCATAGAGCCCAATTGGACCCATAGAGCCCATAGAGCCCATAGAGCCCCATAGAGCCCATAGAGCCCCATAGAGCCCCATAGAGCCCATAGAGCCCCATAGAGCCCCATAGAGCCCCATAGAGCCCATAGAGCCCCATAGAGCCCATAGAGCCCATAGAGCCCCATAGAGCCCATAGACCATAGAGCCCATAGAGCCCCATAGAGCCCCATAGAGCCCATAGAGCCCCATAGAGCACATAGAGCCCCATAGAGCCCCATAGAGCCCCATAGAGCCCCATCGAGCCCATAGAGCCCCATAGAGCCCATAGAGCCCCATAGAGCCCCATAGAGCCCCATAGAGCCCCATAGAGCCCCATAGAGCCCATAGAGCCCATAGAGCCCCATAGAGCCCCATAGAGCCCCATAGAGCCCCATAGAGCCCCATAGAGCCCATAGAGCCCCATAGAGCCCATAGAGCCCCATAGAGCCCCATAGAGCCCCATAGAGCCCATAGAGCCCATAGAGCCCCATAGAGCCCATAGAGCCCATAGAGCCCCATAGAGCCCCATAGAGCCCATAGAGCCCCATAGAGCCCATAGAGCCCATAGAGCCCATAGAGCCCCATAGAGCCCATAGAGCCCCATAGAGCCCATAGAGCCCCATAGAGCCCATAGAGCCCCATAGAGCCCCATAGAGCCCCATAGAGCCCATAGAGCCCCATAGAGCCCATAGAGCCCAATTGGACCCATAGAGCCCATAGAGCCCATAGAGCCCATAGAGCCCCATAGAGCCCATAGAGCCCCATAGAGCCCCATAGAGCCCATAGAGCCCCATAGAGCCCCATAGAGCCCCATAGAGCCCATAGAGCCCCATAGAGCCCCATAGAGCCCATAGAGCCCCATAGAGCCCATAGAGCCCAATTGGACCCATAGAGCCCATAGAGCCCATAGAGCCCCATAGAGCCCATAGAGCCCCATAGAGCCCCATAGAGCCCATAGAGCCCCATAGAGCCCCATAGAGCCCCATAGAGCCCATAGAGCCCCATAGAGCCCATAGAGCCCATAGAGCCCCATAGAGCCCATAGACCATAGAGCCCCATAGAGCCCCATAGAGGCCATAGAGCCCATAGAGCCCCATAGAGCCCATAGAGCCCCATACACCCCATAGAGCCCATAGAGCCCATAGAGCCCATAGAGCCCCATACACCCCATAGAGCCCATAGAGCCCATAGAGCCCATAGAGCCCATAGAGCCCATTGAGCCCCATACACCCCATACACCCCATAGAGCCCCATAGAGCCCATAGAGCCCCATAGAGCCCATACACCCCATACACCCCATACACCCCATAGAGCCCCCCAGCCCCACAGCGCCCCCCAGAGGCGCCGCTCAGCCCCGCTCCTCGCTCTCACCGCGCCCCCTTTGGGCTCCGCGCTGCGCTCCTCGCCCGCTGCCATCGGCTGCTCCCGCGCCGCTCCCACCTGCGACCCACGGCGTCCCACATAGCGCCCCATAGCGCCCTATAGCGCCCATAAACCGCCCCATAGCGCCCCATAGCCCCCATAGTGCCCCATAAGCTGCCCCATAAAACGCCCCATAGCCCCCATAGCGCCTTATAGCCCCCATAAACCGCCCCATAGCGCCCCATTGCGCCCCATAGTGCCCCATAGCCCCCATAAGCCGCCCCATAAACCGCCCCATAAACCGCCCCATAGCCCCCATTGCGCCCCATAGCCCCCATAAGCCGCCCCATAAACCGCCCCATAGCACCCCGTAGCCCCCATAAAGCGCCCCATAGCGCCCCATAACGCCCCATAGCCCCCATAGCACCCCATAGCCCCCATAGCTCCCCATAGCCCCCATAAACCGCCCCATAGAGCCCCATAGCGCCCCATAGCCCCCATAGTGCCCATAAACCGCCCCATAGCGCCCCATAGCCCCCATAGCGCCCCATAGCGCCCCATAGTGCCCATAAACCGCCCCATAGCGCCCCATAGTCCCCATAAGCCGCCCCATAAACCGCCCCATAGCGCCCCATACCCCCATAAACCGCCCCATAACCCCCCCATAGCGCCCCATAGCGCCCCATAGCGCCCATAAACCGCCCCATAGCTCCCATAAACCGCCCCATAGCGCCCCATAGCCCCCATAAACCGCCCCATTGCGCCCCATAGCGCCCCATAGTGCCCCATGAGCTGCCCCATAAACCGCCCCATAGCCCCCATAGCCCCCATAAACCGCCCCATAGCGCCCCATAGCGCCCCATAGCTCCCATAAACCGCCCCATAGCTCCCCTAAACCGCCCCATCGCGCCCCATTGCGCCCCATAGCGCCCATAAACCGCCCCATAAACCGCCCCCCACCCCATATCCCCCCCCCACATCCCACCCCATATCCCAACCCCCCACCCCATAACCTCACCCCATAATCCCCCCACCCCATATCCCACCCCATAACCCCCCACGACCCCCCCACGACCCAATCATCCCATATCCCCCTCCCTAACCCACCCCATAACCCCCCATATCCCCACCCCATATCCCCACCCCATAACCTCACCCCATATCCTGCCCCACATCCCCTCCCCACAACCCCCCACCCCATATCCCACCCCATAACCCCCCACCACTTCCCCATCACCCCATAATGCCCCCACCCCATATTCTCACCCCATATCCCCCCAATATCCCAACCCCCACCCCATATCCCACCCCATATCCCCTCCCCACATCCCCCCACCCCACATCCCCCCATATCCCAACCCTCTCACCCCATATCAAACCCCATAACCCCCCCACCACCCTCCCACGACCCTGCCACCCCCATAAGTCCCCCATATCCCCACCCTATATCCCACCCCATAACCTCACCCCATATCCCACCCCATACCCAACCCCACCACCCCCCCACGACCCCGTCATCCCGTATCCCCCCATAACCCACCCCATAACCCCCCCATATCTCCACCCTATATCCCACCCCATAATCTCACCCCATATCCTCACCCCATATCCCCCCATATCCCAACTCTCTCACCCCAAATCCCACCCCATAACCCCCCCCCACCCCCCCATACCCCATAATCCCCCCACCCCATATCCTCACCCCATAACCCCCCATAACCCCCCATTACCCCCCATATCCCCACCCCATAACACCCCCCCATCACCCCATACCCCCCATACCCCCCCACCCCCCTGCCATCCCATAATACCCCACACCCTCACCCATATCCCATAACTCCCCCCATCACCCCATACCCCCCTCCATCCCCCCCCACCATCCCATAATACCCCACCCCCTCACCCATATCCCATACCCCTCCATCCCATAATACCCCCCCTCACCCATATCCCATACCCCCCCCATTCCCCCCCTCCATCCCATAATACCCCACACCCTCATTCATATCCCATAACCCCCCATCACCCCATACTCCCCCCACCCCCCCTCCATCCCATAATACCCCCCCCCTCACCCATATCCCATACCCCATACCCCCCCATACCCCCCCTGCCATCCCATAATACCCCACACCCTCACCCATATCCCATATCCCATATCCCATACCCCATACCCCCCCCATACCCCCCCTGCCATCCCATAATAACCCACACCCTCACCCATATCCCATAACCCCCCCTGCCATCCCATAATACCCCCCCGCTCATCCATATCCCATAACCCCCCCATCACCCCATACCCCCCCATACCCTCCCCCTCCATCCCATAATACCCCCCCTCACCCATATCCCATCCCCCACCCCCCCATCCCATAATACCCCCCCTCACCCATACCCCCCCATCCCCCCCCCCTCCATCCCATAATACCCCCCCCTCACCCATATCCCATCCCCCCCCTTCCCCTGCCATCCCATAATACCTGCCCTCACCCATACCCCCCCCTCCATCCCATAATACCCCCCTGCTCACCTATATCCCATAACCCCCCCCATCACCCCATACCCCCCCCATCCCCCCCTGCCATCCCATAATACCCCACACCCTCACCCATATCCCATATCCCATATCCCATACCCCATACCCCCCCCATACCCCCCCCGCCATCCCATAATACCCCACACCCTCACCCATATCCCATAACCCCCCCTGCCATCCCATAATACCCCCCCCCTCACCCATATCCCATAACCCCCCCATCACCCCATACCCCCCCATACCCCCCCCATCCCATAATACCCCCCCTCACCCATATCCCATCCCCCACCCCCTCCATCCCATAATACCCCACACCCTCACCCATATCCCATAAACCCCCATCCCCCCATCCCCCCCCCTTCCCCTGCCATCCCATAATACCCCCCCTCACCCATACCCCCCCCATACCCCCCCCTCCATCCCATAATACCCCCCCCCTCACCCATATCCCATAACCCCCCCCATCACCCCATACCCCCCCATTCCCCCCCTGCCATCCCATAATACCCCACACCCTCACCCATATCCCATAACCCCCCCATCACCCCATCCCCCCCCACCCCCCCCTCCATCCCATAATACCCCCCCACCCATATCCCATATCCCATACCCCATACCCCCCCATACCCCCCCCTGCCATCCCATAATACCCCCCCCTCACCCATATCCCATACCCCCCCCTTCCCCTGCCATCCCATAATACCCCACACCCTCACCCATATCCCATAACCCCCCCTGCCATCCCATAATACCCCACACCCTTACCCATATGCCATCCCCCCCCCTCCATCCCATAATACCCCACACCCTCACCCATATCCCATAACCCCCCCATCATCCCATACCCCCCCCACCCCCCCCCTCCATCCCATAATATCCCCCCCTCCATCCCATAATACCCCCCCCCTCACCCATATCCCATCCCCCCCCCTCCATCCCATAATACCCCCCCCATCCCCCCCCCTCCATCCCATAATACCCCCCCTCACCCATATCCCATCCCCCCCCCCTCCATCCCATAATACCCCCCCTCACCCATACCCCATCCCCCCCCCTCCATCCCATAATACCCCCCCCCTTCCCCCCCCATCCCATAATACCCCCCCTCACCCAGCACTTGGCCCGACTCCCCGCGATGCGGAGGCTCCTCTCCAGCAGGAAGAAGCAGAAGATGGCGGCCAGCAGCACCACCAGCTGCCACGGCTGCACACGCGTGTGCTCATGTGTGTGCTCCTCCTGCCCCGCCGCCTCGTGCGTGTGCAGCGCTAGGAACTGTTACACGGCATGTCAGTGGTCACGTGTGTGTGGTCACGTGTATGGACATGTGTGTGTGAGGTCATGTGTGAGGTCATGTGTGTGTGTGGTCATGTGTGTGTGTTCATGTGTGTGGTCATGTGTGTGTGTGGTCATGTGTGTGAGTGGTCATGTGTGTGGTCATGTGTGTGTGAGGTCATGTGTGTGTGAGGTCATGTGTGTGAGGTCATGTGTGTGTGAGGTCATGTGTGTGTGGTCATGTGTGTGGTCGTGTGTGTGTGGTCATGTGTGTGTGAGGTCATGTGTGTGGTCATGTGTGTGGTCACGTGTGTGTGAGGTCATGTGTGTGTGAGGTCATGTGTGTGTGAGGTCATGTGTGTGTGGTCATGTGTGTGTGAGGTCATGTGTGTGTGTTCATGTGTGCAGTCATGTGTGTGGTCATGTGTGTGTTAATGTGTGTGGTCATGTAGGTGGTCATGTGTTTGGTCGTGTGTGGTCATGTATGTGGTCATGTGTGTGGTCACGTGTGTGGTCATGTGTGCAGTCATGTGTGAGGTCATGTGTGTGTTCATGTGTGTGGTCACGTGTGTGGTCATGTGTTTGGTCATGTGTGTGGTCGTAAGTGTGGACATGTGCACAGGTATGATTACAGATGTAGCCACACATATGGCCACACACACATGAGAACACGTATGACCACATACATGACCAGACACAAACATGACCACACATATGATCGCATACATGACTGCACCCACACCCATGACCCCAAATATCACCTTACCCATGACCTCACACATGTATGACACAGCCCTGACCCCATGTATGACACATGTATGACCCCCACCTGCAGCAGGAAGCGCACCATGACCCCATACATGACCACATACACACTTAATACCACACATATGACGACGCATACGACCTCACACACGTGACACAGCCCTGACCCCACGTATGACACACATATGACACACGTATGGCACACGTATGACCCGCAACTGCAGCAGGAGGTGCAGCGTGACCTCACCCATGACCTCACCTACAACCATGACCGCACATATGACCACTCATATGACCTCACACACGTATGACACAGCCCTGACTCCACATATGACACACGTATGACACACTTATGACACATGTATGACCCCCAACTGCAGCAGGAGGAGCTGCATGACCCCACATATGAATTCACCCACACCCATGACCCCACATACAACCAGACCCATTACATCACACACATATGACATGGCCCTGACCCCACACATGACACACGTATGACACACTTATGACCCCCACCTGAAGCAGGAAGCGCAGCATGACCCCATACATGACCATGTACACACTTAAGACCCCACACATGACCACTCATATGGCCTCACACATGTGTGACACAGCCATGACCCCACATATGACACACGTATGACACACTTATGACACATGTATGACACCCAACTGCAGCAGGAAGCGCAGCATGACCCCATACATGATTGCACCCACACCCATGACCCCACATATGACCACGCATACAACCTCACACACGTATGACACAGCCCTGACCCCACACATGACACACGTATGACACACGTATGACCCCCACCTGGGGCAGGAGGTGCTGCATGACCCCACACATGAATACACCCACACCCATGACCCCACATACAACCATACCCATGACATCACACACATATGACACAGCCCTGACCCCATACATGACACACGTATGACACTCGTATGACACACGTATGACCCCCACCTGGGGCAGGAGGTGCAGCATGACCCCATACATGACCTCACCTACACCCATGACCCCACCCATGAGCACACCCGTGACCCCACATATGACCATACCCATGACCTTACACACGTATGACACAGCCCTGACCCCACGTATGACACACATATGACACACGTATGACACACGTATGACCCCCACCTGCAGCAGGAGGTGCTGCATGACCCCACACATGAATACACCCCACACCCATGACCCCACATATGACAATACCCATGACCTCACACACGTATGACACAGCCCTGACCCCACGTATGACACACGTATGACACACGTATGACCCCCAACTGCAGCAGGAGGTGCTGCATGACCCCACACATGAATACACCCACACCCATGACCCCACATATGACCATACCCATGACCTCACACACGTGTGACACAGCCCTGACCCCACACATGACACACGTATGACACACGTATGACCCCCACCTGCGGCAGGTAGCGCAGCATGACCCCATACATGGCCACTTACACACTTAAGACCCCACACATGACCACTCATATAACCTCACACACGTATGACACAGCCCTGACCCCACACATGACACACGTATGACACACGTATGACCCCCACCTGGGGCAGGAGGTGCAGCATCGCATCCCCGCTCAGAGCCCCGGCCCCCAGGGCCAGCAGGAGCTGCAGCAGCGCGCGTTGCGTTGAGGGGCAGCGGCCGCACAGCAGCAGAACGGAGCCCAGGGGGGGCGGCGGCGGAGATCAGCAGAGTCGCAAGGATGGCAAGCAGGGAGCCTGCAAGGGTCAGGGGTCAGGGGTCAAAGGTCAAGGGGTGAGGGTTAGGCGTCAGGGGTCACGGGGTCAGGGCGAGCTGTGGGCTGCGGTGAGCTTGCATGGGGGGTCAGAGGTCAAGAGGTCGGGGGTCAGAGGTCAGGGGCAAACAACAACCAGCAGTGACCCTACTATAGGGGGCCAGGGGTCAAGGGGTCAGAGGTCAGGGGCACGCCTCCTCCAGCAGAGACCCTGAAAGGGGGAGGTCAGGGGTCAAAGGTCAAAGGGCAAGGGTTAGGCGTCAGGGGTCACGGGGTCAGGGCGAGCCGTGGGCTGCAGTGAGCTTGCGTGGGGGGTCAGAGGTCAGGAGGTCGGGGGTCAGAGGTCAGGGACAAATGACAACCAGCAGTGACCCTACTATAGGGGGCCAGGGGTGAAGGGGTCAGGGGTCAGAGGTCAGGGGCACCCCTCCTCCAGCAGAGACCCTGAAAGGGGGAGGTCAGGGGTCAAAGGTCAAGGGGTGAGGGTTAGGCGTCAGGGGTCACGGGGTCGGGGTGAGCTGTGGGCTGCGGTGAGCTTGCGTGGGGGGTCAGAGGTCAGGAGGTCGGGGGTCAGAGGTCAGGGACAAATGACAACCAGCAGTGACCTTGCAAGGTCATCAGAGGTCAAGGGTCAGGGGTCATGCATCAGGGCACCTCACAACCAGCAGTAACCATACTGTAGGGGGTCAGGGGTCAAGAGGTCAGGGGTCAGAGGTCAGGAGCACCCCTGAACCAGCAGTGATCATGCAAGGGGGAGGGCAGGGGTCAAGAGGTCAGAGGTCAGGGGTCAAGGGTTGGGCGTCAGGGGTCTTGGGGTCAGGGGTCGAAGCATCCCATCACCTGCAGTGAGCTTCGGGGGGGGGGCAGGGGTCACAGTGACCCCACTATGGAGGACCAGGGGTCAAGAGGTAGAGGTCAGAGGTCAGGGGTCAGAGGTCAGGGGCAGCCCATCGCTTGCAGTGACCCAGCTGGGTCTGAACTGAACCCCCCTCCCCTATAACCAACCCCATACCCTCCCCCACCCCAAATAACGACCCCCATAACCCCCCAAATCTCCAACCCCATATCCCCCCCCAACCCCATATAATGACCCCCAACCCCATACAACCCCCCTGACCCCATATCCCCCTTGACCCCATATAATTCCCCCCCCAAACCCATATAACTCCCCTCACCCCATATCCGCCCTCTGACCCCATATCACCTCGACCCCATACAACCCCCCCTGACCCCATATCCCCCCTGACCCCACAGAACCCCCCATTTAACTCCCCTGATCCCATAACCCCCCTCCTGACCTCATAATTGACCCCATAACCGACCCCATAACGCCCCCATCCCCCAAATCCCCAACCCCATATCCCCCCCGACCCCATATAACTCCCCTCACCCCATATCTGCCCTGACCCCATATCCCCCCCCGCGACCCCATATAATGACCCCCGGCCCCATATAACCCCCCTGACCCCATATCCCCCCTGACCCCATATCTCCCCCCCCTCAACCCCAATATAACTCCCCTCACCCCATATCCGCCCCGACCCCATATCCCCCCTGACCCCATATCCCCCCCAACCCCACATCACCCCAGACCCCACATCCCCCCTGACCCCATACAACCCCCCCCGACCCCCACATCCCCCCCGACCCCATACAACCCCCCTGACCCCATAACCCATCCCTGACCCCATATAACCCCCCTCTGACCCCATACAACCCCCCTGACACCCATATCCCCCCCGGACCCCATAACCGACCCCATAACCCCCCAAATCCCCAACCCCATATAACCCCCTTGACCCCATATCGCCCCCTGACCCCATATACCCTCCCGACCCCATAACCAACCCTGTAACCCCCCATATCCCCCCTGACCCCATATCCCCCCCCGACCCCATAACCGACCCCATAACCAAATCCCCAACCCCATATCCCCCCCCCTACCCCATAGAACCCCCGACCCCATATAACCCCCCCCCGACCCCATATATGTCCCCTGACCCTATATCCCCCCCGACCCCATAACCCCCCCAAATCCCCAACCCCATATCCTCCCCCGACCCCATATCCCTCCCCCCGACCCCATATAACCCCATATATGACCCCATATCCCCCCCTGACCCCATAACCGACCCCATAACCAAATCCCCAACCCCATATCCCTCCCCCGACCCCATATCCCCCCCCTGACCCCATATAACCCCCCTGACCCTATATCCCCCCACCGACCCCATAACCGACCCCCATAAGCGACCCCATATCCCCCCCCGACCCCATATCCCCCCCTGACCCCATAATCGACCCCATAACGGACCCCATAAGCGACCCCATATCCCCCCCTGGACCCCATAAGTGACCCCATATACCCCCTGACCCCATAAGCGACCCCATAACTGACCCCATAACGGACCCCATAAGCGACCCCTATCCCCCCCCGACCCCATAAGCGACCCCATATCCCCCCCGACCCCATATCCCCCCCTGACCCCATAATCGACCCCATAACGGACCCCATAAGTGACCCCATATACCCCCTGACCCCATAAGCGACCCCATAACTGACCCCATAACGGACCCCATAAGCGACCCCATATCCCCCCCCGACCCCATAAGCGACCCCATAAGCGACCCCATATCCCCCCCGACCCCATATCCCCCCCTGACCCCATAATCGACCCCATAACGGACCCCATAAGTGACCCCATATACCCCCCTGACCCCATAAGCGACCCCATAACTGACCCCATAAGCGACCCCATATCCCCCCCCGGACCCCATAAGCGACCCCATAAGTGACCCCATATCCCCCCGGACCCCATAAGCGACCCCATAAGTGACCCCATATCCCCCCCGGACCCCATAACTGACCCCATAACCGACCCCATATCCCCCCTGACCCCATAACCGACCCCATAACCGACCCCATAAGTGACCCCATATCCCCCCCCAACCCCATATCCCCCCCGACCCCCATAACCGACCCCATAACTGACCCCATAAGCGACCCCATAAGTGACCCCATATCCCCCCCCAACCCCATATCCCCCCCGACCCCATAACCGACCCCATAACTGACCCCATATCCCCCCCGACCCCATAACCGACCCCATAACTGACCCCATAACTGACCCCCATAAGCGACCCCATAAGTGACCCCATATCCCACCCCATATCCCCCCCCAACCCCATATCCCCCCCGACCCCATAACCGACCCCATAACTGACCCCATAAGTGACCCCATAACCCCACTCACGGTGCAGGACGCTCAGCTCCGTTCCCGTTTCCATCCCATTGCTGGTCCCATTGCCGACCCCATAGTCGACCCCATTATCGACCCCATAGGCGGCCCCATTGCTGACCCCATAGGCGGCCCCATAGGCGGCCCTATAGCGTGAGCCCTATAAGGGGGCAGGGGGGTTATTTGGGGTCGGGGGGGATATGGGGTAATAGGGGGGTTATATGGGGTCGAGGGGGGTATATAGGGTCGAGGGTGGAATATGGGTCAGAGGGGATATGGGGTCGGAGGGGGGTTATATGGGGTCGAGGGGGGTATATAGGGTCGAGGGTGGAATATGGGGTCACGGGGGATATAGGGTCAGGGGAGGGTTATATGGGGTCGGGGGTTATATGGGGTCAGGGGGGATATGGGGTCAGGGGGGATATGGGGTCAGGGGGGTTATATGGGGTCAGGGGGGATATGGGGTCAGGGGGGATATGGGGTCAGGGGGGTTATATGGGGTCAGGGGGGATATGGGGTCAGGGGGGATATGGGGTCGGGGGGGATATGGGGTCAGGGGGGTTATATGGGGTCAGGGGGGATATGGGGTCAGAGGGGATATGGGGTCAGAGGGGGGTTATATGGGGTCGGGGGGGGTATATAGGGTCGAGGGTGGAATATAGGGTCAGGGGGGATATGGGGTCAGAGGGGGGTTATGTGGGGTCTGGGGGGTTATATGGGGTCATAGGGGGGTTATATGGGGTCGGGGGGGATATGGGGTCAGGGGGGATATGGGGTCAGAGGGGGCTTATATGGGGTTGAGGGGGGTATATGGGATCGAGGATGGAATATGGGGTCCGAGGGGGGTTATATGGGGTCATAGGGGGCGTATATAGGGTCGGGGAGGTTATATGGGGTTGGGGGGTTATATGGGGTTGGGGGATTATGGGGTCAGTGGGTTTATGGGGGGTTTGGGGGGGGGATATGGGGTTGGGGGGAATATGGGGGTCGGGGGGTTATTTGGGGTCAGGGGGGATATGGGGTCGGGGGGGTCATATGGGGTCAGAGGGGGGTTATATGGGGTCAGGGGGGATATAGGGTCATAGGGGGGTTATATGGGGTAGAGGGGGGGTATATAGGGTCGAGGGTGGAATATGGGGTCAGAGGGGATATGGGGTCAGAGGGGGGTTATATGGGGTCTGGGGGGTTATATGGGGTCAGAGGGGGGTTATATGGGGTCGGAGGGGTATATGGGGTCGAGGGTGGAATATGGGGTCAGGGGGGGTATATGGGGTCAGGGGGTATATGGGGTCATAGGGGGGTTATATAGGGTCGGGGGGGATATATAGGGTCGGGGGGGGTTATATGGGGTTGGGGGATTATGGGGTCAGTGGGGTTTATGGGGGGCTTGGGGGGGGATATGGGGTTGGGGGGAATATGGGGTCGGGGGGTTATTTGGGGTCAGGGAGGTTATATGGAGTCGGGTGTGGGATGTGGGGTCAGAGGGAGGTTATATGGGGTCGAGGGTGGAATATGGGGTCAGGGGGGGTATATGGGGTCATAGGGGGGTTATATGGGGTCAGGGGGGATATGGGGTCATAGGGGGGTTATATGGGGTCGGGGGTTATATGGGGTCAGGGGGGATATGGGGTCAGGGGGGATATGGGGTCAGGGGCATTATATGGGGTCGGGGGAGTATATGGGGTCAGAGGGGGGTTATATGGGGTCGGGGGGGATTATATGGGGTCAGGTAGTATGTGGGGTCGGGGAGGGTTATACGGGGTCAGAGGGAGGTTATATGGGGTCGGGGGGGATTATATGGGGTCAGAGGGAGGTTATATGGGGTCTGGGGGGTTATATGGGGTCGGGGGTTATATGGGGTCAGGGGGATATGGGGTCAGGGGGGATATGGGGTCGGGGGGGGTTATATGGGGTCAGAGGGGGGTATATGGGGTCAGGGGGGATATAGGGTCATAGGGGGGTTATATGGGGTCGAGGGGGGTATATAGGGTCGAGGGTGGAATATGGGGTCAGAGGGGATATGGGGTCATAGGGGGGGTTATATGGGGTCAGGGGGGTTATATGGGGTCAGGGGGGATATGGGGTCAGAGGGGGGTTATATGGGGTCGGGGGTGGGATATGGGGTCAGGGGGGATATGGGGTCTGGGGGGTTATATGGGGTCAGAGGGGGGTTATATGGGGTCGGGGGGGTATATGGGGTCGAGAGTGGAATATGGGGTCAGGGGGAATATGGGGTCAGGGGGAATATAGGGTCAGGGGGAATATGGGGTCAGAGGGGGGTTATATGGGGTCGGGGGGGTTATATGGGGTTGGGGGATTATGGGGTCAGTGGGGTTTATGGGGGGTTTGGGGGGGATATGGGGTTGGGGGGAATATGGGGTCGGGGGGTTATTTGGGGTCAGAGGGGGGTTATATGGGGTCGAGGGTGGAATATGGGGTCAGGGGGAATATGGGGTCAGGGGGGGTATATGGGGTCGAGGGGGGTTTATGGGGTCGAGGGTGGAATATGGGTCAGAGGGGATATGGGGTCAGGGGTTATATGGGGTCATAGGGGGGTTATATGGGGTCGGGGGTGAAATATGGGGTCAGGGGGGATATAGGGTCATAGGGGGGTTATATGGGGTCGAGGGGGGTATATAGGGTCGAGGATGGAATATGGGGTCAGAGGGGATATGGGGTCAGAGGGGGGTTATATGGGGTCTGGGGGGTTATATGGGATCGAGGGTGGAATATGGGGTCCGAGGGGGGGTTATATGGGGTCATAGGGGGGGAATATGGGGTCGGGGGGTTATTTGGGGTCAGGAGGGATATGGGGTCAGGGGGGATTTGGGGTCAGGGGCATTATATGGGGTCAGGGGGGATATGGGGTCCGAGGGGGGTTATATGGGGTCGGGGGGGATTATATGGGGTCAGGGAGGTTATATGGGGGTCGGGTGTGGGATATGGGGTCGGGGGGGATTATATGGGGTCAGGTGGTATGTGGGGTCGGAGAGGGTTATATGGGGTCAGAGGAAGGTTATATGGGGTCAGGGGTGGGATATGGGGTCTGGGGGATATGGGGTCGGGGGTTATATGGGGTCAGGGGGGGTATATGGGGTCAGAGGGGGGTTATATGGGGTCAGAGGGGGGTTATATGGGGTCGAGGGGGGTATATAGGGTCGAGGGTGGAATATGGGGTCAGAGGGGATATGGGGTCAGAGGGGGGTTATATGGGGTCGAGGGTGGAATATGGGGTCAGGGGGGGATATGGGGTCATAGGGGGGTTATATGGGGTCGAGGGGGGTATATAGGGTCAGGGGGGATATGGGGTCAGAGGGGGGTTATATAGGGTCGAGGGTGGAATATAGGGTCAGGGGGGATATGGGGTCAGAGGGGGGTTATATGGGGTTGAGGGGGGTATATGGGGTCGAGGGTGGAATATGGGGTCCGAGGGGGGTTATATGGGGTCATAGGGGGCGTATATAGGGTCGGGGGGGGTTATATGGGGTTGGGGGATTATGGGGTCAGTGGGGTTTATGGGGGGCTTGGGGGGGGATATGGGGTTGGGGGGAATATGGGGTCGGGGGGTTATTTGGGGTCAGGAGGGATATGGGGTCAGGGGGATATGGGGTCGAGGGTGGAATATGGGGTCAGGGGGGATATGGGGTCCGAGGGGGGTTATATAGGGTCATAGGGGGGATATATAGGGTCGGGGGGGTTATATGGGGTTGGGGGATTATGGGGTCAGAGGGGATATGGGGGTCAGGGAGGGTTATATGGGGTCGGGGGGGTTTATGGGGTGAGAGGGGGGTTATATGGGGTCGGGTGTGGATATGGGGTCAGGGAGTTCCCACCCCATAACAATGAGTGTCCATCCCCACCCCTCACCCCACAGATGCCCCCTCCGACCCCATAGATCCTCCACTGACCCCATAGGTGCCCCCACCCCCATAGATGCCCTTACTCACCCCATAAGTGCCCCCACTCACCCCATAGATGCCCCCACCCCATAGATGCCCCTACTGACCCCACAGATGCCCCCACTGACCCCATAGATTCCCCCACTCACCCCATAACAACCCCACCACCCCACAGATGCCCCACTGACCCCATAGATGCCCCCACCGACCCCATAAGTGCCCCCACTGACCCCATAGATGCCTCCACCCCATAGATGTCCTCGCTGACCCCATAAGTGCCCCCCACTGACCCCATAGATGCCCCCCCCGACCCCATAGATGCCCCCACCCCATAGATGCCCCCACCCCATAGATGCCCATTCTGACCCCATAAGTGCCCCCACTGACCCCATAGATGCCCCCCTGACCCCATAGATGCCCCCACCCCATAGATGTCCTCGCTGACCCCCATAGATGCCCCCACTGACCCCATAGATGCCCCCCACCCCATAGATGTCCTCGCTGACCCCATAAGTGCCCCCACTGACCCCATAGATGCCCCCCACCCCATAGATGTCCTCGCTGACCCATAGATGCCCCCACCCCATAGATGCCTTCTCTGACCCCATAAGTGCCCCCACTGACCCCATAGATGCCCCCACCCCATAGATGTCCTCGCTGACCCCATAGATGCCCCCACTGACCCCATAGATGCCCCACTGACCCCATAGATGCCTTCTCTGACCCCATAAGTGCCCCCCCTGACCCCATAGATGCCCCCGCTGACCCCATAGATGCCCCCACCCCATAGATGCCTTCTCTGACCCCACAGGTGCCCCCACTGACCCCATAGATGCCCCCACCCCATAGATGTCCTTGCTGACCCCATAAGTGTCCCCCACTGACCCCATAGATGCCCCCACCCCATAGATGCCCCACTGACCCCATAGATCCTCCACTGACCCCATAGGTGCCCCCACCCCATAGATGCCCTTACTCACCCCATAAGTGCCCCCCACTGACCCCATAGATGCCCCATGGCCCCATAGATGTCCTCGCTGACCCCATAAGTGCCCCCCACTGACCCCATAGATGCCCCCACCCCACAGATGCCACCGCTGACCCCATAGATGCCCCCACCCCATAGATGCCCTTACTCACCCCATAAGTGCCCCCACTGACCCCATAGATGCCCCATGGCCCCATAAGTGCCCCCACTGATCCCATAGATGACCCCACCCCCACAGATGCCCCCACTGACCCCACAGATGCCCCCACTGGCCCCATAGATTCCCCCACTCACCCCATAACAACCCCACCACCCCACAGATGCCCCACTGACCCCATAGATGCCCCCACAGACCCCATAGATGCCCTTACTCACCCCGTAGATGCCCCCACCCCATAAATGCCCCCCCCTGCCCCATAGCCGTTCCCACTCACCCCATAGATGCCCCCAATACCCCATAAGTTCCTCAATGTCCCCCAATCACCCCATAGGTTTTCCCCACCCCATAAGTGACCCCACTCACCCCATAAGTGCCTCCTATCCCATAGATGCCCCCACGGCCCCATAGATTCCCCCCTCATCCCATAGATGCTCCCACGCACCCCATAGATGCCCCCACCCCATAGATGTCCTCACTGACCCCATAGATGCCCCCACCCCATAGATGTCCTCGCTGACCCCATAAGTGCCCCCACTGACCCCATAGATGCCCCCACTCACCCCATAGATCTCATCTGTGGGGTCGGTGACGTTTTTGGGGTCGGTGTCGTTTGTGGGGTTGATGTCAGCCTGGGGTTCAATGACAGGGAGGTGGTGCTGTTATGGGGTCGGGGGTTATGGGGTCACGGGGTTGTGGGGTCTCTATGGCACCCTATAACCAGGTTACAGGGTGTGGGGTTATGGGGTTATGGGGTTATGGGGTTATGGGGTGAGGGGTTATGGGGTTATGGGGTGTGGGGTTATGGGGTTTGGGGTTATGGGATTATGGGATTATGGGGTTATGGGGTTATGGGGTTATGGGGTGTGGGGTAATGGGGTTATGGGTTATGGGGTTATGGGGGTTGGGGTCTGGGGTTATGGGGTTATGGGGTGATGGGGTGTGAGGTTATGGGGTGTGAGGTTATGGGGTTATGGGGTTATGGGGTGTGGGGTTATGGGGTGTGAGGTTATGGGGTGTGGGGTTATGGGGTGTGAGGTTATGGGGTGTTGGGTTATGGGGTGTGGGGTTATGGGGTGTGGGGTTATGGGGTGTGGGGTTATGGGGTGTGGGGTGTGGGGTTATGGGGTGTGGGATGTGGGGTTATGGGGTGTGGGGTGTGGGGGTTATGGGGTGTGAGGTTATGGGGTGTGGGCTTATGGGGTGTGGGCTTATGGGGTGTGGGGTTATGGGGTTATTGGGTGTGGGGTTATGGGGTTATGGGGTCTGGGGTTATGGGGTGTGGGGTTATGGGGTCTGGGGTTATGGGGTGTGAGGTTATGGGGTGTTGGGTTATGGGGTGTGGGGTTATGGGGTGTGGGATGTGGGGTTATGGGGTGTGGGGTGTGGGGTTATGGGGTGTGAGGTTATGGGGGTGTGGGCTTATGGGGTGTGGGCTTATGGGGTGTGGGGTGTGAGGTTATGGGGTTATGGGGTGTGGGGTTATGGGGTGTGAGGTTATGGGGTTATGGGGTGAGGGGTTATGGGGTGTGG
>NC_064435.1:1043069-1084666 GCF_023343835.1 Lagopus muta
TGGGGTGTGGGGTGTGGGGTTATGGGGTGTGAGGTTATGGGGTGTGGGCTTATGGGGTGTGGGCTTATGGGGTGTGGGGTTATGGGGTTATTGGGTGTGGGGTTATGGGGTTATGGGGTCTGGGGTTATGGGGTGTGGGGGTTATGGGGTCTGGGGTTATGGGGTGTGAGGTTATGGGGTGTTGGGTTATGGGGTGTGGGGTTATGGGGTGTGGGATGTGGGGTTATGGGGTGTGGGGTGTGGGGTTATGGGGTGTGAGGGTTATGGGGTGTGGGCTTATGGGGTGTGGGCTTATGGGGTGTGGGGTGTGAGGTTATGGGGTTATGGGGTGTGGGGTTATGGGGTGTGAGGTTATGGGGTTATGGGGTGAGGGGTTATGGGGTGTGGGGTGTGCGGTTATGGGGTGTGGGGTTATGGGGTTATGGGGTTATGGGGTGTGGGGTTATGGGGTGTGGGGTTATGGGGTTATGGGGTTATGGGGTGTGGGGTGTGGGGTTATGGGGTGTGGGGTGATGGGGTGTGAGGTTATGGGATGTGAGGATATGGGGTGCAAAGTTATGGGGTGTGGGGATGTGGGATGTGGGGTCGCATGAGGACCCATAGGGTGCCATAGGGTTCCATAGGGTGCCATAGGAACCCCTTAGGACCCATAGGGTGCCTTAGGGACCCATTACGATCCATAGGGTGCCTTAGGGTTCCATAGGGTGCCTTAGGGACCCATTAGGATCCATAGGGTGCCATAGTCCACCCCTTGGGTGCCGCAAGGCTCCATAGTCCACCCTTGGGTGCCATAAGGATCCATAGGGTGCAATAGGGACCCATCAAGATCCATAGGGTGCCACAAAGACCCATAGGGTGCCATAGGAACTCATAGGGTGCCATAGGAACCCATTAGGATCCATAGGGTGCCTTAGGGACCCATTAGGATCCATAGGGTGCTGTAGGGTTCCATAGGGTGCCATAGGGACCCATCAGGAACCACAGGGTGCCTTAGGGACCCATTAGGATCCATAGGGGTGCCATAGGAACCCCATTAGGATCCATAGGGTGCCTTAGGGACCCGTAGGGTGCCATAGGGACTCATCAGGATCCATAAGGCTCCATAGTCCACCCTTGGGTGCCATAAGGACCCATAAGGTTCCTAAGGGACCCATTAGGATCCATAGGGTGCCATAGGGTGCCATAGGGTGCCCTTAGGGACCCTTCAGGACCCATAGGGTGCCATAGGGACTCATCAGGATCCCTAGGGTGCCATAGAGTTCCATAGGGTGCCTTAGGGACCCATTAGGATCCATAGGGTGCCATAGGGCTCCATAGGGTGCCTTAGGGGACGCATTAGGATCCATAGGGTGCCATAGGGCTCCATAGGGTGCCACAGGAACCCATTACGATCCATAGGGTGCCTTGGGGACCCCATTAGGATCCATAGGGTGCCTTAGGGATCCATAGGGTGCCATAGGGACCCATTAGGATCCCTAGGGTGCCATAGTCCACCCTTGGGTGCCGCAAGGCTCCATAGTCCACCCTTGGATGCCATCAGGACCCATAGGGTGCAATAGGGACCCATTAGGATCCATAGGGTGCCACAAAGACCCATAGGTGCCTTAGGGACCCATTAGAATCCATGGGGGGCCTTAGGGACCTGTTCTTATCCCTAGGGTGCCATAGTCCACCCTTGGGTGCCATAAGAATCCATAGGGTGCCTTAGGGACCCATTAAGATCCATAGGGTGCCATAGGGCTCCATAGGGTGCCTTAGGCACCCATTAGGATCCCTAGGGTGCCATAGTCCACCCTTGGGTGCCACAAGGCTCCATAGTCCACCCTTGGATGCCATAAGGACCCATAGGGTGCCTTAGGGACCCATCAAAATCCATAGGGTGCCTCAAAGACCCATAGGGTGCCATAGGGAATCATCAGGATCCATAAGGCTCCATAGTCCACCCTTGGGTGCCAAAAGGACCCATAGGGTGCCTTAGGGACCCATCAAAATCCATAGGGTGCCATAAGGACCCCATTAGGATCCATAGGGTGCCTTAGGGTTCCATAGGGTGCCTTAGGGACCCATTAGGATCCCTAGGGTGCCATAGTCCACCCTTGGGTGCCACAAGGCTCCATAGTCCACCCTTGGGTGCCGCAAGGCTCCATAGTCCACCCTTGGGTGCCATAAGGATCCATAGGGTGCCTTAGGGACCCCATTAGTATCCATGGGGTGCCATAGAGCTCCATAGGGTGCCTTAGGGACTCATTAGGATCCACAGGGTGCCTTGGGGACCCCATTAGGATCCCTAGGGTGCCACAAAGACCCATAGGGTGCCATAGGGACTCATCAGGATCCATAAGGCTCCGTAGTCCACCTTGGGTGCCTTAAGGACCCATAAGGTTCCTTAGGGACCCATTAGGATCCATAGGGTGCCATAGGGCTCCACAGGGTGCCTTAGGGACCCCATTAGGATCCATAGGGTGCCTTAGGGCTCCATAGGGTGCCTTAGGGACCCATTAGGATCCATAGGGGTGCCATAGGGCTCCACAGGGTGCCATAGGGACCCCATTAGGATCCATAGGGTGCCATAGGGCTCCATAGGGTGCCTTAGGGACCCATTAAGATCCCTAGGGTGCCATAGGAACCCATAGGGTGCCATAGGAACCCATTAGGATCCCTAGGGTGCCATAGGGCTCCATAGGGTGCAATAGGCACCCATTAGGATCCATAGGGTGCCACAAAGACCCATAGGGGTGGACCCATTAGGGGATCCACAGGGTGCCATAGGGACCCTTGGGTGCCTGCATAGTCTGCCCTTGGTGCCTGGGCCCATAGGGTGCTAGACCATAGGACCCATCAGGGACCCATAGGGTGCCCATCAGGAACTCATAGGGTGCCTTAGGGGCCCCATTAGGATTCATAGGGTGCCATAGGGTTCCATAGGGTGCCATAGGGGACTCATCAGGATCCCTAGGGTGCCATAGTCCACCCTTGGGTGCCACAAGGCTCCATAGGGTGCCTTAGGGACCCATCAGGACCCATAGGGTGCCATAGGGTTCCATAGGGTGCCTTAGGGACCCATTAGGATCCATAGGGTGCCATAGTCCACCCTTGTGTGCCGCAATGCTCCATAGTCCACCCTTGGGTGCCATAAGGACCCATAGGGTGCAATAGGGACCCATCAAGATCCATAGAGTGCCTTAGGGACTCATCAGGATCCATAAGGCTCCATAGTCCACCCTTGGGTGCCATAAGGATCCATAGGATGCCTTAGGACCCATCAGGACCCATAGGGTGCCATAGGGTTCCATAGGGTGCCATAGGGACCCATTAGGATCCATAGGGTGCAATAGGGACCCATTAGGATCCATGGGGTGCCTTGGGGGACCCATTAGGATCCATAGGGTTCCATAGTCCACCCTTGGGGTGTCGCAAGGCTCCATAGTCTACCCTTGGATGCCATAAGGACCCATAGGGTGCAATAGGGACCCTTCAAGATCCATAGGGTGCCACAAAGACCCATAGGGTGCCATAGGGACTCATTAGGATCCCTAGGGTGCCATAGTCCACCCTTGGGTGCCGCAAGGCTCCATAGTCCACCCTTGGGTGCCATAAGGAAGCAGCGCACGCCTCGCCGCTCCCCGTCCCGGCCGGAATTTGCCCCCTTTGGGGCTCCCCCTCCCCTTTCTCTCCGCACGGCGCTCACCTCTCCGCACGGCACGGCCCGGCCCTGCGCCCGGCACCCGGCTTTCCCCACGCGGTCGCCTCTCCTTCCATCGCCACCCGACGCCGGCAGCCCGGCAGCCTCGTTCACCGGCCCCCATCCCGGCGCCCAGCACGGCATCGCCAGCATCGCCAGCACCGCCAACCATGGGCCTCTCATGGCTGCCCTGGATGGAGAGGAAGGGGGGAGGGATGGGGAGCTGCGTTGAGGCCCTTGAACGGCACCCAAAAGGCACCCAAAAGGCACCCAAAAGGCACCCAAGGGCCACCAGAGCGTCACCCCGAATGGCACCCGGCTGCCGGTGACGCCGTGGGGCTGTAAAAGGAGCCCCGGCGAGGAGGTGATTGGCTGCAGATTGCACCGGGTTAACCATTCTCAGGGTTCGCCCCGAGGGGAATTGGGAGCACCCATGGGTGCTGGGAGCCCCCCGTAGGGTGAGGCTGAACCTGTGGGTGCTGGGAGCGCAGAGTAGGTGACACTGTGTCCCCCCCCACAAGTGTCCCATTCAGGTTTGGGCCTTGGGCAAAGGGAGCACCCATGGGTGCTGGGCTGACCGTACGGTGCTGGGAGCACCCATGGGTGCTGGGAGCCCCCCGTAGGGTGAGGCTGAACCTGTGGGTGCTGGGAGCCCCATATAGGTGACACTGCATCCCCCACGGGTCCCATGGCTGCCACACTTTCTGGTTTGGGCCGTAGGGACAGGAGCAGGGAGCACCCATGGGTGCTGGGCTCTCAGCACGGTTCTGGAGCACCCATGGGTGCTGGGAGCCCCCTGTAGGGTGACCCTGTCCCTGCGGGAGCTGGGAGCCCTGTGTAGGTGATGCTGTGCCCCCCACGGTCCCACGACTGTCGCATTTTATGGTTTGGGCCGTAGGGATGGGAGCAGGGAGCACCCATGGGTGGGTGCTGGGCTGACCATATGGTGCTGGGAGCACCCATGGGTGCTGGGAGCCCCCCGTAGGGTGAGGCTGAACCTGTGGGTGCTGGGAGCCCCGTGTAGGTGACGCTGTGTCCCCCATGGTCCCACAACTGTCACACTTTCTGGTTTGGGCCATAGGGATGGGGAGTAAGGAGCACCCATGGGTGCTGGGCTCTCAGCACGGTTCTGGAGCACCCATGGGTGCTGGGAGCCCCCCCGTAGGGTGACCCTGTCCCTGCGGGAGCTGGGAGCCCTGTGTAGGTGATGCTGTGCCCCCATGGTCCCACAACTGTCACACTTTCTGGTTTGGGCCGTAGGGACAGGAGCAGGGAGCACCCAAGGGTGCTGGGCTCTCGGCACGGTTCTGGAGCACCCATGGGTGCTGGGAGCCCCCCGTAGGGTGATGCTGAACCTGTGGGTGCTGGGAGCCCCATGTAGGTGACACTGTGTCCCCCCCCCACAAGTGTCTCATTCTGGTTTTGGGCCTTGGGCAAAGGGAGCACCCATGGATGCTGGGCTGACCATACGGTGCTGGGAGCACCCATGGGTGCTGGGAGCCCCCCGTAGGATGAGGCTGAACCTGTGGGTGCTGGGAGCCCCGTGTAGGTGACACTGTGTCCCCCATGGTCCCATGGCTGTCACACTTTCTGGTTTGGGCCGTAAAGATGGGAGCAGGGAGCACCCATGGGTGCTGGGCTGACCATATGGTGCTGGGAGCACCCATGGGTGCTGGGAGCCCCGTGTAGGTGACACTGTGTCCCCCCCACAAGTGTCCCATTCAGGTTTGGGCCTTGGGCAAAGGGAGCACCCATGGGTGCTGGGCTGACCGTACGGTGCTGGGGGGCACCCATGGGTGCTAAGAGCCCCCCCGTAGGGTGAGGCTGAACCTGTGGGTGCTGGGAGCCCCGTGTAGGTGACACTGTGTCCCCCCCACAAGTGTCACACTCAGGTGCGGGCCTTGGGCACTGGGAGCACCCATGGGTGCCTGGATCACTCCACAGTGCTCAGAGCACCCATGGGTGCTGGGAGCCCCCCTCCCATAGGGTGATGCTGTCCCTGTGGGTGCTGGGGTGCCATGGTCTCCCCATGGTCCCACGACTGTCATACTTTCTGGTTTGGGCCATAGGGATGGGAGCAGGGAGCACCCATGGGTGCTGGGCTGACCGTATGGGGCTGGGAGCACCTATGGGTGCTGGGAGCCTTCTCTAGGGTGATGCTGTCCCTATGGATGCTGAGATCCCACCCTTGGGTGCCATTGTCCCCCCCCCTATGGGTGTCACACTCATGTGTGGTCCACAGGGATGAGTGTCGAGAGCACCCATGGGTGCCAAGGCTCCTTCCACTGTGCCAGGAGCACCCATGGGTGCTGGGATCCCCCCATAGGGTGTCACTGTCCCTATAGGTGCTGCCCCCCCCCCCCCCAATGGGTGACATCGTCCTCCCCTCAGCTCCCCTCCCCCCATAATCCCCCCCCTCCCCCCCCCCCCCCCCCCCGCAACGTGTGAACTCTGCACACGGGCACAAGGAGCACCCATGGGTGCTGGACACGCCCCCCTAGAAGTGCCGGGTGCACCCATGGGTGCCACGAGGTCATTCCTCCCCCCCCCCATGCCCCACCCACGTGGCTGCAGCGTGAACGCTGCACCTTGGCACCCATGGGTGCTCAGAGTGCCCCACAGTGCCAGCAAAACCCCCACGGCTGCCAGCTCCCACCCATGGGTGCTCAAACCCCCCCACCACAGGTGTCAGTTGCCACCCATGGGTGCTCAGGACCCACCCATGGGTGCCACTGTCCCCCCCCCTTCACGACCCACGTGGCTTCAATGTGAACATTGCACCCATCTATGGGACACGTGGATGGACACAGGGAGCACCCATGGGTGCTCAGGACCTCCCCCACAGGTTCCAGCTCCCCACCCATAGGTGATCGGGACCCCCCCCTATAGGTGCCAGCTCCCACCCATGGGTGCCCATGGCCCCCCATAGGTGCCAGTTCCCACCCATGGGTGCTCAAAACCCCCCCACCACAGCTGCCAGCTCCCACCCATGGGTGCTCAGGTCCCACCCATGGGTGCCACTGTCCCCCCCCCCCCCTTCACGACCCACGTGGCTTCAATGTGAACATTGCACCCATCTATGGGACACGTGGATGGACACAGGTAGCACCCATGGGTGCTCGGGACCCCCCTCATAGTTGCCTGCTCCCACCCATGGGTGCTCAGGACCTCCCCACAGGTTCCAGCTCCCACCCATGGATGATAAGGATCCCCCACAGCTGCCAGTTCCCACCCATGGGTGCTCGGAACCCCCTCCATGGGTGCCAGCTCCCACCCATGGGTGCCCATGACCCCCCATAGGTGCCAGTTCCCACCCACAGGTGCTCGGGACCCCCCCATAGGTGCCAGTTCCCACCCATGGGTGCTCAGGACCCACCCATGGGTGCCACTGTCCCCCCCCTTCACGACCCACATGGCTTCAATGTGAACATTGCACCCATCTATGGGACACGTGGATGGACACAGGGAGCACCCATGGGTGCTCAGGACCTCCCCACAGGTTCCAGCTCCCACCCATAGGTGATCGGGACCCCCCCTATAGGTGCCAGCTCCCACCCATGGGTGCCCATGACCCCCCATAGGTGCCAGTTCCCACCCATGGGTGCTCAGGACCCTCTCCATAGGTGTCAGTTGTCACCCATGGGTGCTCAGGACCCTCACAGCTGCCAGCTCCCACCCATGGGTGCCCATGACCCCCCATAGGTGCCCAGCTCCCACCCATGGGTGCTCAGGACCCACGCATGGGTGCCACTGTCCCCCCCCTTCACGACCCACGTGGCTTCAATGTGAACATTGCACCCATCTATGGGACACGTGGGTGGACACGGGGGAGCACCCATGGGTGCTCAGGACCTCCCCACAGGTTCCAGCTCCCACCCATAGGTGATCGGGGACCCCCCCTATAGGTGCCAGCTCCCACCCATGGGTGCTCAGGACCCTCTCCATAGGTGTCAGTTGCCACCCATGGGTGCCCATGACCCCCCCATAGGTGCCAGTTCCCACCCATGGGTGATCGGGACCCCCCCCTATAGGTGCCAGCTCTCACCCATGGGTGCCCAGGACCCCCCCATAGGTGCCAGTTCCCACCCATAGGTGATCGGGACCCCCCCCTATAGGTGCCAGTTCCCACCCATGGGTGCTCAGGACCCACCCATGGGTGCCACTGTCCCCCCCCCCCTTCACGACCCACGTGGCTTCAGTATGAACATTGCACCCATCTATGGGACACGTGGATGGACACAGGGAGCACCCATGGGTGCTCGGGACCCCCCCCTCTATAGGTGTCAGTTGCCACCCATGGGTGCTCAGGACCCCCCATAGGTGCCAGCTCCCACCCATGGGTGCTCAGAACTCCCCCCACAGGGTAGCAGGACCCACCCATGGGTGCCAGGACACCCCCCACAAGTGTCACCACTCGCCACCCATAGGGGTCTGCACCCCTATGGCTGCCACCCACCCCCACCCATGGGTGCCAGGATCCCCCCCCCCCATGTTTCAACCCCCCCAAGGGTGCCACAATCCCACCCATGGGTGCCCCCAACCCCACCCGAAGGTCTCAGGCCCCCCCCAAGGGTGCCACCACCCCCACCCATGGGTGCCAACCCCCCCCCAAAGATGCCTCTGTGCCACCCATGGGTCTCACAAACACCCCCCCCACAGCTCTCAACCCCCACCCATGGGTGCCAGGACCCCCCTACATGTACCAACCCACACATGGGTGCCACCGCCCCACCCATGGGTGCCAGGATCCCCCCCCCCCCCCATGTTTCAACCCCCCCAAGGGTGCCACAATCCCACCCATGGGTGCCCCAACCCCACCCGAAGGTCTCAGGCCCCCCCAAGGGTGCCACCACCCCACCCATGGGTCTCACAAACACCCCCCCCACAGCTCTCAACCCCCACCCATGGGTGCCAGGACCCCCCCTACATGTGCCAAACCCCCCCATAGGGTGCCACCACCCCACCCATGGGTGCCAGGATCCCCCCGCCTCCCATGTTTCAACCCCCCCAAAGGGTGCCACCATCCCACCCATGGGTGCCCCAACCCCACCCGAAGGTCTCAGAACCCCCAAGGGTGCCACCACCCCCCACCTATGGGTGCCAACCCCTCCCAAAGGTGCCTCTGTCCCTCCCATGGGAATCACAAACACCCCCCCCCACAGGTCTCAGCCCGCACCCATGGTGCCAGGACCCCCCCTACATGTGCCAACCCACCCATAGGTGTCACCGTCCCACCCATGGGTGCCAGTATCCCCCCCCCAATGTTTTAACCCCACCCAAGGGTGCCACTGTCCCACCCATGGGTGCCAGGACCCCCCCACACCCCCATGTTTCAACCCTCCCCACCCCCACCCATGGGTGCCAGGACCCCCCCCCAAAGGTGCCTCTCTCCCACCCATGGGTCTCACAAACACCCCCCCCACAGCTCTCAACCCCCACCCATGGGTGCCAGGACCCCCTCCCCCCCTCCCCCGTTTGCCCACCCACCCAAGGGTGCCCCCCCCCACCACCACCCACCCCCTATGGTCACCTTTGGGTGCTCGTTGTCCCGTCAGCGCAGTTCAGGTGCCTCCCCCCCCTTCCCCCCCCCCCCCAAATAAAAGCGAGGCGACACCCGGAGGTGACTCAGAGCGGCCCCAAAGTTGGCAAACAGGGACGAAACCGGGCCTTAAGGCACCCTATGGGGCCCTATGACACCCTATGGATCCTAATGGGGTCCCTAAGGCACCCTATGGGTCCTCATGGGTCCCTATGGCACCCTATAGATCCAGAGCGGCCCCCAAAGTTGGCAAACAGGGACGAAACCGGGCCACAATGAGAAGGCAGCCCCACAGCGACCTCATAACTGCCCCACAGGGACCCCATAACTGCCCTATAGGGACCCCATAACTGCCATGTAGGGACCCCATAACTGCCCCACAGGGACCCCATAACTGCCCCATAGGGACCCCCATAACTACCCAACAGGGACCCCATAACTGCCCCATAGGGACCCCATAACTGCCCCATAGGGTCCCCATAATTACCCCACAGCGACCCCATAACTGCCCTATAGGGACCCCATAACTGCCCCATAGGGACCCCCATAACTGCCCTATAGGGACCCCCATAACTGCCCCCACAGCGACCCCATAACTGCCCCATAGGGACCCCATAACTGCCCTATAGGGACCCCCATAACTGCCCCACAGCGACCCCATAAATGCCCCATAGGGGACCCCATAACTGCCCCATAGGGACCCCATAACTGCCCTATAGAGACCCCATAACTGCCTTATAGGGACCCCATAACTGCCCCATAGCGACCCCATAACTGCCCCACAGAGACCCCATAACTGCCCCACAGCGACCCCATAACTGCCCCACAGCGACCCCATAACTGCCCTATAGGGACCCCATAACTGCCCTATAGAGACCCCATAACTGCCCCACAGCGACCCCATAACTGCCCCACAGTGACCCCATAACTGCCCCATAGGGACCCCATAACTGTCCCACAGCGACCCCATAACTGCCCTATAGGGACCCAATAACTGCCCTATAGGGACCCCATAACTGCCCCATAGGGACCCCATAACTGCCCTATAGGGACCCCATAACTGCCCCATAGGGACCCCATAACTGCCCTATAGGGACCCCCATAACTGCCCCATAGGGACCCCATAACTGCCCCATAGGGACACCATAACTGCCCCACAGCGACCCCATAACTGCCCTGTAGGGACCCCATAACTGCCCTATAGGGACCCCATAACTGCCCCATAGGGACCCCATAACTGCCCCATAGGGACCCCATAACTGCCCTATAGGGACCCCATAACTGCCCCACAGCGACCCCATAACTGCCCCATAGGGACCCCATAACTGCCCCATAGGGACCCCATAACTGCCCCATAGGGGACCCCATAACAGTTATATAGGGACCCCATAACTGCCCTATAGGGACCCCATAACTGCCCTATAGGGACCCCATAACGGCCCTATAGGGACCCCATAACTGCCCTATAGGGACCCCCATAACTGCCCTATAGGGACCCCATAACTGCCCCATAGGGACCCCATGACTGCCCCACAGCGACCCCATAACTGCCCTGTAGCGACCCCATAACTGCCCCATAGGGACCCCATAACGGCCCTATAGGGACCCCATAACTGCCCCATAGAAACCCCATAACTGCCCTACAGGGACCCCATAACTGCCCCACAGGGACCCCATAACTGCCCCATAGCGACCCCATAACTGCCCCATAGGGACCCCATAACTGCCCCATAGCGACCCCATAACTGCCCCATAGGGACCCCCATAACTGCCCCACAGCGACCCCATAACTGCCCTATAGAGACCCCATAACTGCCCCATAGCGACCCCATAACTGCCCCACAGCGACCCCATAACTGCCCCACAGCGACCCCATAACTGCCCTACAGGGACCCCATAACTGCCCTATAGGGACCCCCATAACTGCCCCATAGGGACCCCATAACTGCCCCACAGCGACCCCATAACTGCCTTATAGGGACCCCATAACTGCCCTATAGGGACCCCCATAACTGCCCTATAGGGACCCCATAACTGCCCCATAGGGACCCCATAACTGCCCTATAGAGACCCCATAACTGCCCCACAGGGACCCCATAACTGCCCCATAGCGACCCCATAACTGCCCTATAGGGACCCCATAACTGCCCCACAGCGACCCCATAACTGCCCCACAGGGACCCCATAACTGCCCCACAGCGACCCCATAGCTGCCCCATAGGGACCCCATAACTGCCCCATAGGGACCCCATAACTGCCCTATAGGGACCCCATAACTGCCCTACAGGGACCCCATAACTGCCCTATAGGGACCCCATATCTGCCCTACAGGGACCCCATAACTGCCCTATAGGGACCCCATAACTGCCCCATAGGGGACCCCATAACAGCCCTATAGGGACCCCATAACTGCCCTATAGGGACCCCATAACAGCCCCATAGGGACCCCATATCTGCCCTACAGGGACCCCATAACTGCCCCATAGGGACCCCATAACTGCCCCATAGGGACCCCATAACTGCCCTATAGGGACCCCATAACTGCCCCATAGGGACCCCATAACAGCCCTATAGGGACCCCCATAAACTGCCCCATAGGGACCCCCATAACTGCCCTATAGGGACCCCATAACTGCCCCATAGGGACCCCATAACTGCCCTATAGGGACCCCATAACTGCCCTATAGGGACCCCATAACTGCCCTATTGAGACCCCCATAACTGCCCTACAGGGACCCCATAAATGCCCCACAGGGACCCCATAACTGCCCCACAGCGACCCCATAACTGCCCCATAGGGACCCCATAACTGCCCCATAGGGACCCCATAACAGTTATATAGGGACCCCCATAACTGCCCTATAGGGACCCCCATATCTGCCCTACAGGGACCCCATAACTGCCCTATAGGGACCCCATAACGGCCCTATAGGGACCCCATAACTGCCCCATAGGGACCCCATAACTGCCCCATGGGGACCCCATAACTGCCCGACAGCGACCCCATAACTGCCCTACAGGGACCCCATAACTGCCCCACAGCGACCCCATAACTGCCCCATAGGGACCCCATAACTGCCCCACAGCGACCCCATAACTGCCCCAAAGGGACCCCATAACTGCCCCATTGGGACCCCACAACTGCCCCATAGAGACCCCATAACTGCCCTATAGGGACCCCATAACTGCCCCATAGGGACCCCATGACTGCCCCACAGCGACCCCATAACTGCCCTGTAGCGACCCCATAACTGCCCCATAGGGACCCCATAACTGCCCTATAGGGACCCCATAGCTGCCCCATAGGGACCCCCATAACTGCCCCACAGGGACCCCATAACTGCCCTATAGGGACCCCATAACTGCCCTACAGGGACCCCATAACTGCCCCATAGGGACCCCATAACTGCCCCACAGGGACCCCATAACTGCCCCATAGGGACCCCCATAACTGCCCTATAGGGACCCCATAACTGCCCTGTAGGGACCCCATAACTGCCCCACAGCGACCCCATAACTGCCCCATAGCGACCCCATAACTGCCCCATAGGGACCCCATAACTGCCCTATAGGGACCCCATAACTGCCCCACAGCGACCCCATAACTGCCCTATAGGGACCCCATAACGGCCCTATAGGGACCCCATAACTGCCCCATAGGGACCCCCATAACTGCCCCACAGCGACCCCATAACTGCCCTACAGGGACCCCATAACTGCCCCACAGCGACCCCATAACAGCCCTATAGGGACCCCATAACTGCCCTATAGGGACCCCCATAACTGCCCCACAGCGACCCCATAACTGCCCTATAGGGACCCCATAACTGCCCCACAGCGACCCCATAACTGCCCTGTAGGGACCCCATAACTGCCCTACAGGGACCCCATAACTGCCCCATAGGGACCCCCATAACTGCCCCTATAGGGACCCCATAACTGCCCCATAGCGACCCCATAACTGCCCCATAGGGACCCCCATAACTGCCCCTATAGGGACCCCATAACTGCCCCCATAGGGACCCCATAACTGCCCCACAGGGACCCCATAACTGCCCTATAGGGACCCCCATAACTGCCCCTATAGGGACCCCATAACTGCCCCACAGCGACCCCATAACTGCCCCTATAGGGACCATATAACTGCCCCATAGGGACCCCCAAAACTGCCCCATAGGGACCCCATAACTGCCCTATAGGGACCCCATAAATGCCCCACAGCGACCCCATAACTGCTCCATAGGGACCCCATAACTGCCCTTTAGGGACCCCATAACTGCCCTATAGGGACCCCATAACTGCCCCATAGGGACCCCCATAACTGCCCTATAGGGACCCCATAACTGCCCCACAGCGACCCCATAACTGCCCCATAGGGACCCCATAACTGCCCTATAGGGACCCCATAACTGCCCTGTAGGGACCCCATAAGTGCCCTATAGGGACCCCATAACTGCCCCATAGGGACCCCATAACTACCCCACAGCGACCCCATAACTGCCCCATAGGGACCCCATAACTGCCCCATAGGGACCCCATAACTGCCCCACACCGACCCCATAACTGCCCTATAGCGACCCCATAACTGCCCTATAGGGACCCCCATAACTGCCCTATAGGGACCCCATAACTGCCCCAAAGGGACCCCATAACTGCCCTATAGGGACCCCATAACTGCCCCATAGGGACCCCATAACTGCCCTATAGAGACCCCATAACTGCCCCATAGCGACCCCATAACTGCCCTATAGGGACCCCCATAACTGCCCCATAGGGACCCCATAACTGCCCCGTAGGGACCCCATAACTGCCCTGTAGGGACCCCATAACTGCCCCATAGGCACCCCATAACTGCCCCATATGGACCCCATAACTGCCCCACAGCGACCCCATAACTGCCCTATAGGGACCCCCATAACTGCCCTATAGGGACCCCCATAACTGCCCCATAGCGACCCCCATAACTGCCCTATAGGGACCCCATAACTGCCCCACAGGGACCCCATAACTGCCCCATAGGGACCCCATAATTGCCCCCATAGCGACCCCATAACTGCCCCATAGGGACCCCATAACTGCCCCACAGGGACCCCATAACTGCCCCATAGGGACCCCCATAACTGCCCTATAGGGACCCCATAACTGCCCCATAGGGACCCCCATAACTGCCCCACAGCGACCCCATAACTGCCCCATAGGGACCCCATAACTGCCCTATAGGGACCCCATAACTGCCCCACAGCGACCCCATAACTGCCCCATAGCGACCCCATAACTGCCCCATAGGGACCCCATAACTGCCCCATAGCGACCCCATAACTGCCCTATAGGGACCCCATAACTGCCCTATAGGGACCCCCATAACTGCCCTACAGGGACCCCCATAACTGCCCCATAGCGACCCCATAACTGCCCCATAGGGACCCCATAACTGCCCCACAGCGACCCCATAACTGCCCCATAGGGACCCCATAACAGCCCCTATAGGGACCCCATAACTGCTCTATAGGGACCCCATAACTGCCCTATAGGGACCCCATAAATGCCCCACAGCGACCCCATAACTGCCCCACAGCGACCCCATAACTGCCCTATAGAGACCCCATAACTGCCCTATAGGGACCCCATAACAGCCCTATAGGGACCCCCATATCTGCCCCATAGGGACCCCCATAACTGCCCTGTAGGGACCCCATAACAGCCCTATAGGGACCCCATAACTGCCCCGTAGGGTCCCCATAATTACCCCCACAGCGACCCCATAACTGCCCCATAGGGACCCCATAACTGCCCTATAGGGACCCCATAACTGCCCCACAGCGACCCCATAACTGCCCTATAGGGACCCCATAACAGCCCTATAGGGACCCCATAACTGCCCCACAGCGACCCCATAACTGCCCTATAGGGACCCCACAATGGCCCTATAGGGACCCCATAACTGTCCCATAGGGACCCCATAACTGCCCTATAGGGACCCCATAACTGCCCTATAGGGACCCCATAACTGCCCTATAGGGACCCCATAACTGCCCTTTAGGGACCCCATAACTGCCCTTTAGGGACCCCCATAACTGCCCCACAGCGACCCCCATAACTGCCCTATAGGGACCCCCATAACTGCCTCATAGGGACCCCATAACTGCCCTGTAGGGACCCCATAACAGCCCTATAGGGACCCCATAACTGCCCCGTAGGGTCCCCATAATTACCCCACAGCGACCCCATAACTGCCCCATAGGGACCCCATAACTGCCCTATAGGGACCCCATAACTGCCCCACAGCGACCCCATAACTGCCCTATAGGGACCCCATAACAGCCCTATAGGGACCCCATAACTGCCCCACAGCGACCCCATAACTGCCCTATAGGGACCCCACAATGGCCCTATAGGGACCCCATAACTGTCCCATAGGGACCCCCATAACTGCCCCACAGCGACCCCATAACTGCCCTATAGGGACCCCATAACTGCCCTTTAGGGACCCCATAACTGCCCTATAGGGACCCCATAACTGCCCTATAGGGACCCCCATAACTGCCCTTTAGGGACCCCATAACTGCCCTTTAGGGACCCCATAACTGCCCCACAGCGACCCCATAACAGCTCCACAGTGACCCCATAGAGCTCCATAGTGACCCCATAGAACTCTATAGTGACCCCATATGGGGTCTATGGTCTATGGGGCTCTATGGGCTCTATGGGGCTCTATGGGCTCTATGGGCTCTATGGGGCTCTATGGGCTCTATGGGCTCTATGGGGCTCTATGGGCTCTATGGGCTCTATGGGCTCTATGGGGCTCTATGGGCTCTATGGGCTCTATGGGGCTCTATGGGCTCTATGGGCTCTATGGGGCTCTATGGGCTCTATGGGGCTCTATGGGCTCTATGGGCTCTATGGGGCTCTATGGGCTCTATGGGCTCTATGGGGCTCTATGGGCTCTATGGGCTCTATGGGGCTCTATGGGCTCTATGGGGCTCTATGGGCTCTATGGGGCTCTATGGGCTCTATGGGGCTCTACGGGGCTCTATGGGGCTCTATGGGCTCTATGGGCTCTATGGGCTCTATGGGCTCTATGGGCTCTATGGGTTCTATGGGCTCTATGGGGCTCTATGGGGCTCTATGGGCTCTATGGGGCTCTATGGGGCTCTATGGGTTCTATGGGCTCTATGGGGCTCTATGGGGCTCTATGGGCTCTATGGGGCTCTATGGGGCTCTATGGGCTCTATGGGCTCTATGGGGCTCTATGGGCTCTATGGGCTCTATGGGGCTCTATGGGGCTCTATGGGGCTCTATGGGCTCTATGGTCTATGGGCTCTATGGGGCTCTATGGGCTCTATGGGGCTCTATGGGGCTCTATGGGCTCTATGGGGCTCTATGGGGCTCTATGGGCTCTATGGGGCTCTATGGGGCTCTATGGGCTCTATGGGGCTCTATGGGGCTCTATGGGCTCTATGGGCTCTATGGGCTCTATGGGCTCTATGGGGCTCTATGGGGCTCTATGGGCTCTATGGGCTCTATGGGGGTCTATGGGCTCTATGGGGCTCTATGGGCTCTATGGGTTCTATGGGCTCTATGGGGCTCTATGGGCTCTATGGGCTCTATGGGCTCTATGGGGCTCTATGGGGCTCTATGGGCTCTATGGGCTCTATGGGGCTCTATGGGCTCTATGGGGCTCTATGGGCTCTATGGGCTCTATGGGCTCTATGGGGCTCTATGGGCTCTATGGGGCTCTATGGGCTCTATGGGGCTCTATGGGGCTCTATGGGCTCTATGGGCTCTATGGGGCTCTATGGGCTCTATGGGGCTCTATGGGCTCTATGGGCTCTATGGGCTCTATGGGGCTCTATGGGCTCTATGGGCTCTATGGGGCTCTATGGGCTCTATGGGCTCTATGGGCTCTATGGGCTCTATGGGCTCTATGGGTTCCTATGGGCTCTATGGGGCTCTATGGGGCTCTATGGGCTCTATGGGGCTCTATGGGGCTCTATGGGCTCTATGGGGCTCTATGGGCTCTATGGGTTCTATGGGCTCTATGGGGCTCTATGGGGCTCTATGGGCTCTATGGGGCTCTATGGGGCTCTATGGGGCTCTATGGGCTCTATGGGGCTCTATGGGGCTCTATGGGGCTCTATGGGGCTCTATGGGGCTCTATGGGGCTCTATGGGCTCTATGGGCTCTATGGGCTCTATGGGCTCTATGGGGCTCTATGGGCTCTATGGGGCTCTATGGGCTCTATGGGTTCTATGGGCTCTATGGCTCTATGGGGCTCTATGGGCTCTATGGGCTCTATGGGCTCTATGGGGCTCTATGGGGCTCTATGGGCTCTATGGGCTCTATGGGCTCTATGGGCTCTATGGGCTCTATGGGGCTCTATGGGCTCTATGGGCTCTATGGGGCTCTATGGGCTCTATGGGGCTCTATGGGCTTATGGGGCTCTATGGGGCTCTATGGGCTCTATGGGGCTCTATGGGGCTCTATGGGGCTCTATGGGCTCTATGGGGCTCTATGGGCTCTATGGGCTCTATGGGGCTCTATGGGGCTCTATGGGCTCTATGGGGCTCTATGGGCTCTATGGGCTCTATGGGCTCTATGGGCTCTATGGGGCTCTATGGGCTCTATGGGGCTCTATGGGCTCTATGGGCTCTATGGGGCTCTATGGGCTCTATGGGGCTCTATGGGCTCTATGGGGCTCTATGGGGCTCTATGGGCTCTATGGGCTCTATGGGGCTCTATGGGGCTCTATGGGCTCTATGGGGCTCTATGGGGCTCTATGGGCTCTATGGGGCTCTATGGGCTCTATGGGCTCTATGGGGCTCTATGGGGCTCTATGGGCTCTATGGGGCTCTATGGGGGCTCTATGGGCTCTATGGGCTCTATGGGGCTCTATGGGCTCTATGGGCTCTATGGGGCTCTATGGGCTCTATGGGCTCTATGGGGCTCTATGGGGCTCTATGGGCTCTATGGGGCTCTATGGGGCTCTATGGGCTCTATGGGGCTCTATGGGGCTCTATGGGCTCTATGGGGCTCTATGGGCTCTATGGCTCTATGGGGCTCTATGGGCTCTATGGGCTCTATGGGGCTCTATGGGGCTCTATGGGGCTCTATGGGGCTCTATGGGCTCTATGGGCTCTATGGGGCTCTATGGGGCTCTATGGGCTCTATGGGGCTCTATGGGGCTCTATGGGCTCTATGGGCTCTATGGGGCTGGCTATGGGCTCTATGGGGCTCTATGGGGCTCTATGGGCTCTATGGGCTCTATGGGCTCTATGGGGCTCTATGGGCTCTATGGGCTCTTATGGGGCTCTATGGGGCTCTATGGGCTCTATGGGGCTCTATGGGGCTCTATGGGCTCTATGGCTCTATGGGGCTCTATGGGCTCTATGGGCTCTATGGGGCTCTATGGGGCTCTATGGGGCTCTATGGGGCTCTATGGCTCTATGGGCTCTATGGGGCTCTATGGGGCTCTATGGGGCTCTATGGGGCTCTATGGGCTCTATGGGCTCTATGGGGCTCTATGGGCTCTATGGGCTCTATGGGCTCTATGGGCTCTATGGGCTCTATGGGCTCTATGGGCTCTATGGGCTCTATGGGTCACTATGGGGTTTTTTCCGCCCACAGCCAACATGGCAGCCGCGAGGTTCCCTTATCCGGAAGTCCCGCCTCCATGACTTCCGCCGGAAGTACCGCCGGAAGTGAGCTCATCGCCATGACGCCGGGTTGGGGCGGCTGTCTCGTTATGGGGGAATTTCCGGGGTCCTTTGGGGCCGTTTGGGAGCCATTGAGGCGGCATTGAGGGGCATTGGGAGCTGGGGGCTGAGCGCACCCCATAGATCTGTGGGGCGATGTTGAAACCCCAGAGACCCCATGGCGCCCCATAGAAACCCCATAGCGCCCCATAGTGCCCCATAGAAACCCCATAGAAACCCCATAGCTCCCCATAGAAATCCCATAGAGCCCCATAGAAACCTCGTAGTGCCCCATAGTGCCCCATAGAGCCCCATAGAAACCACATAGCGCCCCATAGAAACCCCATAGCGCCCCTATAGAAACCCCATAGCGCCCTATAGAAACCCCATAGCGCCCCATAGAAACCCCATAAAGTCCTATTGAAACCCTATAGTGACCCATAGAGCCCCATGATGCCCCATAGAAACCCCACAGCGCCCCATAGTGCCCCATAGAAACCCCACAGAGCCCCATAAACCCCACAGCACCCCATAGAATCCCATAACACCCCATAGAAACCCCATAGCGCCCCATAGAAACCCCATAGCGCCCCATAGAAACCCTATAGAGCCCCATAGTGCCCCATAGAAACCCTATAGAGCCCCATAGCGCCCCATAGAAACCCCATAGCGCCCCATAGAAACCCCATAGAGCCCCATAGTGCCCCATAGAGCGCCATGGAAACCTCATAGAGCCCCATAGAAACCCCATAGAGCGCCATGGAAACCCCATAGAGACTCATAGTGCTCCATAGAAACCCCATAGAAACCCCATAGCGCCCCGTAGAAACCCCATAGAGCCACATAAAAACCCCATAGAGCCCCATAGTGCTCCATAGAAACCCCATAGTGCCCCATAGAAACCCCATAGTGCCCCATAGAGTCCAATTGTGCCCCATAGAAACCCCATAGTGCCCCATAGAGTCCAATTGTGCCCCATAGAAACCCCATAGTGCCCCATAGAGTCCAATTGTGCCCCATAGAAACCCCATAGAGCCCTACAGAAACCCCATAGAGCCACATAGAAACCCCATAGAAACCCCATAGCGCCCCATAGTGCCCCATAGAAACCCCACAGAGCCCCATAAACCCCACAGCACCCCATAGAATCCCATAACACCCCATAGAAACCCCACTGTGCCCCATAAACCCCATAGCGCCCCAGAGAAACCCCATAGCGCCCCATAGAAACCCCATAGAGCCCCATAATGCCCCATAGAAACACCATAGAGCCCCATACAAACCCCATAGCGCCCCATAGAAACCCCATAGCGCCCCTATAGAAACCCCACAGAGCCCTACAGAAACCCCATAGAGCCCCATAGAAACCCCATAGAGTCCTATTGAAACCCTATAGTGACCCATAGAGCCCCATGATGCCCCATAGAAACCCCATAGAGCCCCACAGATACCCCATAGAGCCCCGTAGAAACACCATAGAGCCCCATAGAAATCCCATAGAGCCCCATAGAAACCCTATAGAGCCACATAGCGCCCCATAGCGCCCCATAGAAACCCTATAGAGCCCCATAGAGCCCCTCTGTGCCCCATAGAAACCCCATAGAAACCCCATAGAGCCCCATAGAAAGCCCATAGAGCCCCATGGAAACCCCATAGCGCCCCATAGTGCCCCATAGAGCCCCATAGAGACCCCATAGCGCCCCATAGAAACCCCATAGGGCCCCATAGAAACATCATAGCGCCCCATAGAAACCCCATAGCGCCACATAGTGGCCCATAGAGCCCCATAGAAACCCCATAGAGCCCCATAGAAACCCCATAGCGCCCCATAGAAACCCCATAGCGCCCCATAGAAACCCTATAGTGCCCTATAGAAACCCCATAGAGCCCCATAGAAACCACATAGCACCCAATGGAAACCCTTTGCACCCCATCGAAACCCCATAGTGCCCCATAGCGCCCCATAGAAACCCCATAGAAACCCCATAGGAACCCAATAGAAACCCCATAGAGCCCCATAAACCCCACAGCAACCCATAGAATGCCATAACACCCCATAGAAACCCCACTGTGCCCCATAGAAACCCCATGGCGCCCCATAGAAACCCCATGGCGCCCCATAGAAACCCCATGGCGCCCCATAGAAACCCCATAGAGCCACATAAAAACCCCATAGAGCCCCATAGTGCTCCATAGAAACCCCACAGTGCCCCATAGAAACCCCATAGCACCCAATGGAAACCCTTAGCACCCCATCGAAACCCCATAGTGCCCCATAGCGCCCCATAGAAACCCCATAGATCCTAAATGTGCCCCATAGAAACCACAGGGCGCCCCACAGTCCCCCATAGAAACCCCATAGAAACCCCACAGTGCCCCATAGAAACCCCATAGTGCCCCATAGAGTCCAATTGTGCCCCATAGAAACCCCATAGAGCCCTACAGAAACCCCATAGAGCCCCATAGAAACCCCATAGAAACCCCATAGGAACCCAATAGAAACCCCATAGAGCCCCATAAACCCCACAGCACCCCATAGAATCCCATAACACCCCATAGAAACCCCATAGCGCCCCATAGAAACCCCATAGAGCCCCATAGAAACCCCATAGAGCCCCATGGAAACCCCATAGTGGCCCACAGAAACCCCATAGAAACCCCATAGCGCCCCATAGTGCCCCATAGAGCCCCACAGAAACCCCATAGAGCCCCATAGAAACCCCATAGCGCCCCATAGAGCCCCATAGCGCCCCACAGAAACCCCATAGCGCCACATAATGCCCCATAGAGCCCCATGGAAACCCCATAGGAACCCCATAGAAACCCTATAGAGTCCCATAGAAACCCTATAGAGCTACATAGTGCCCCATAGAGCCCCATAGAAACCCCATAGAGCCCCATAGAAAGCCTATAGAGCCCCATAGAAACCCCATAGAGCCCCACTGTAATGGGTGAACTGTGTGGATCTATAGGGCAGAGGTGACCCCATAGATGTGTGGGGCAGAGGTGACCCCATAGATGTGTGGGGCAGAGGTGACCCCATAGATGTGTGGGGCTGAGCTCACCCTATAGATGTGTGGGGCAGAGGTGACCCCATAGATGTGTGGGGCTGAGCTCACCCCATAGATGTGTGGGGCAGAGGTCACCCCATAGATGTGTGGGGCAGAGGTCACCCCATAGATGTGTGGGGCAGAGGTGACCCCACAGATGTGTGGGGCAGAGGTGACCCCATAGATGTGTGGGGCAGAGGTCACCCCATAGATGTGTGGGGCAGAGGTGACCCCATAGATGTGTGGGGCTGAGCTCACCCTATAGATGTGTGGGGCAGAGGTGACCCCATAGATGTGTGGGGCTGAGCTCACCCCATAGATGTGTGGGGCAGAGGTCACCCCATAGATGTGTGGGGCAGAGGTCACCCCATAGATGTGTGGGGCTGAGGTGACCCATAGATGTGTGGGGCAGAGGTGACCCCATAGATGTGTGGGGCAGAGGTGACCCCATAGATGTGTGGGGCAGAGGTCACCCCATAGATGTGTGGGGCAGAGGTGACCCCATAGATGTGTGGGGCTGAGGTGACCCCATAGATGTGTGGGGCAGAGGTCACCCCACAGATGTGTGGGGCAGAGGTCACCCCATAGATGTGTGGGGCAGAGGTGACCCCATAGATGTGTGGGGCAGAGGTCACCCCATAGATGTGTGGGGCAGAGGTGACCCCATAGATGTGTGGGGTGGGGGAGGGGGGGTGGGGGTGGGGCGGCCGTTCCGTTATATTTTGGGATCTGGGAAAGGTCAGCACTGAAGCAGTCGCACCTTATAGGGCCCCATAGCGGCCCCATAACTGCCCCATAACCACCCCATAACTGCCCCATAACCACCCCATATCTGCCCCATAAGTGCCCCATAAGTGCCCCATAACCACCCCATAACCACCCCATATCTGCCCCATAACTGCCCCATAACCACCCCATAACTGCCCCATAGCGGCCCCATAACCACCCCATATCTGCCCCATAACCGCCCCATAACCACCCCATAACTGCCCCATAACTGCCCCATAACCACCCCATAACCACCCCATATCTGCCCCATAAGTGCCCCATAACCACCCCACAATGGCCCCATAGCCGCCCCATAGAAACCCTACAGTTCCCCATAGCTGCCCTATAGCTGCCCCATAGCGGCCCCATAGATACCCCATAACTGCCCCATAACCACCCCATAACCACTCCATATCTGCCCCATAACTGCCCCATAACGGCCCCATAACCATCACATAACCACCCCATAACCACCCCATATCTGCCCCATAACCACCCCATAACCACCCCACAACGGCCCCATAGCCGCCCCATAGAAACCCTACAGTTCCCCATAGCTGCCCTATAGCTGCCCCATAGATACCCCATAACTGCCCCATAGCCACCCCATAGCTGCCCCCCACAGCAGCCCCATAGCTGCCCCATAGCTGCCCCATAGCTGCCCCATAGAGGCCCCATATCCACCCCATAGCTGCCCCATAGCAGCCCATAGTGCCCCTTCGTCACCCCATAGCCGCCCCATAAGTGCCCCATAGCTGCCCCATAGCGGCCCATAGGGCCCCATAGCTGCCCCCCACAGCGGCCCCATAGCTGCCCTATAGCTGCCCCATAGTGGGCCCATAGCCACCCCATAGATACCCCATAGCCACCCCATAGCGGCCCCATAGCACCCCATAGATGCCCCATAGCACCCCATAGCCACCCCACAGCAGCCCCATAGCACACCATAGATACCCTATAGCGGCCCCATAGAACCCCATGGATACCCTATAGCTGCCCCATAGCGGCCCCATAGCCACCCCATAGCAGCCCCATAGCAGCCCCATAGCACCCCATAGATACCCCATAGCGGCCCCATAGAACCCCAGAGCCACCCCATAGCAGCCCCATAGCACCCCATAGATACCCCATAGCGGCCCCATAGAACCCCAGAGCCACCCCATAGCGGCCCCATAGCACCCCATAGATACCCTATAGCAGCCCCATAGCCACCCCATAGTGCCCCATAGCGGCCCCATAACCACTCCATAGCCACCCCATAGCCACCCCATAGTGCCCCATAGCACCCCATAGATACCCCATAGCGGCCCCATAGCCACCCCATACATACCCCATAGCGGCCCCATAGCCACCCCATACATACCCCATAGCGGCCCCATAGTGCCCCATAGCACCCCATAGCACCCCATAGCAGCCCCATAGAACCTCAGAGCTACCCCATAGCGGCCCCATAGTGCCCCATAGAACCCCATAGCCGCCCCATAGCAGCCCCATAGCACCCCATAGATACCCCACAGCGGCCCCATAGCCACCCCATAACCACTCCATAGCCACCCCATAGCCTCCCCATAGCACCCCATAGATACCCCATAGTGCCCCATAGCCACCCCATAACCACTCCATAGCCACCCCACAGCAGCCCCATAGTGCCCCATAGCCACACCACAGCGGCCCCATAGAGCCCCATAGATACCCTATAGCGGTCCCATAGCCACCCCATAGCCGCCCCACAGCGGCCCCATAGCACCCCATACATACCCCATAGCGGCCCCATAGTGCCCCATAGCCACCCCATAGCGGCCCCATAGTGCCCCATAGCCACCCCACAGCAGCCCCATAGCACCCCATAGACACCCCACAGCGGCCCATAGCCGTCCCATAGCCACACCACAGCAGCCCCATAGAACCCCATGGATACCCTATAGCTGCCCCATAGCCACCCCATAACCACTCCATAGCCACCCCATAGCACCCCATAGTGCCCCATAGCCGCCCCATAGCCACCCCATAGTGCCCCATAGAACCTCAGAGCCACCCCATAGCGGCCCCATAGTGCCCCATAGAACCCCATAGCCATCCCACAGCAGCCCCATAGAACCCCATAGATACCCCATAGCGGCCCCATAGTGCCCCACAGCCGCCCCATAGCCACCCCATAGCCACCCCATAGCGGCCCCATAGTGCCCCATAGCCACCCCATAGCGGCCCCATAGAACCCCATAGCACCCCATAGATACCCCATAGCGGCCCAATAGTGCCCCACAGCCACCCCATAGCCACCCCATAGCGGCCCCATAGTGCCCCATAGCCGCCCCATAGCGGCCCCATAGAACCCCATAGCACCCCATAGATACCCCATAGCGGCCCCATAGTGCCCCATAGCCACCCCATAGCGGCCCCATAGAACCCCATAGCCACCCCATAGATACCCCATAGCGGCCCCATAGCGCCCCATAGTGCCCCACAGCCGCCCCATAGCCGCCCCATAGAACCCCATAGCACCCCATAGCACCCCATAGATACCCCATAGCGGCCCCATAGCACCCCATAGCACCCCATAGCCGCCCCCCAGCGGCCCCATAGCGGCCAGCCGTTTCCTAGCCGGGCTCTATGGGGTCGGAGGGGGGTTGGGGGGCGGCCCCATAAAAGCACCGCCCCAAAGCCGTATGGGGTCGATAAGGGCGCTGTGGGGTGGGGCGGCCACGTGGGGTCCGGACCCATGGAGGACGAAGAGGACGAGTGTGTGGGGCCGCCCCATAGCGGGGGGTTATGGGGCGCTGTGGGGCGCTATAGGGTTTCTATGGGGCGCTGTGGGCGCTATAGGGTTTCTATGGGGCGCTGTGGGGCGCTATAGGGTTTCTATGGGGCGCTGTGGGGCGCTGTGGGGCGCTATAGGGTTTCTATGGGGCGCTGTGGGCGCTATAGGGTTTCTATGGGGCGCTGTGGGGCGCTATAGGGTTTCTATGGGGCGCTGTGGGGCGCTGTGGGGCGCTATAGGGTTTCTATGGGGCGCTGTGGGGCGCTATAGGGTTTCTATGGGGCGCTGTGGGGCGCTGTGGGGCGCTATAGGGTTTCTATGGGGCTTCTATGGGGCGCTGTGGGGCGCTCTAGGGTTTCTATGGGGTTTCTATGGGGTTTCTATGGGGCTTCTATGGGGTTTCTATGGGGTTTCTATGGGGTTTCCGTGGGGTTTCTATGGGGTTTCTATGGGGTTCCTATGGGGTTTCTATGGGGTTCCTATGGGGTTCCTATAGGGTTTCTATGGGGTTTCTATGGGGTTCCTATGGGGTTTCTATGGGGTTTCTATGGGGTTTCTATGGGGTTTCTTGAGGATTTCTATGGGGCGCTATGGGGTTTCTATGGGGTTCCTATGGGGTTTCTATGGGGATCTATGGGGTTTCTATAGGGTTTCTATGGGGTTTCTATGGGGTTCCTATAGGGTTTCTATGGGGTTCCTATGGGGTTTCTATGGGGTTTCTATGGGGTTCCTATGGGGTTTCTATGGGGTTTCTATGGGGTTCCTATGGGGTTTCTATGGGGTTTCTATAGGGTTTCTATGGGGTTTCTATGGGGCTTCTATGGGATTTCTATGGGGTTTCTATGGGGCTCTATGGGGTTTCTATGAGGTTCCTTTGGGATTTCTATGGGGTTTCTATGGGGTTTCTATGGGGCTCTATGGGGTTTCTATGAGGTTCCTTTGGGATTTCTATGGGGTTTCTATGGGGTTTCTATGGGGTTTCTATGAGGCGCTATGGGGTTCCTATGGGGTTTCTGTGGGGCCCCATAGGATTTCTATGGGGCTCCATGGGGTTTCTATGGGGTTTCTATAGGGTTTCTCTGGGGCGCTATGGGGTTTCTGTGGGTTTTCTATGGGGCACTGTAGGATTACCATGGGGCTTCTATGGGGTTTCTATGGGGTTTCTATGGGGCACAGTGGGGCTCTATGGGGCGCTGTGGGGTTTCTATGGGGCGCTATAGGCTTCCTATGGGGTTTCTATGGGGCTCTATGGGGTTTCTGTGAGATTTCTATGGGGCACAGAGAGGCTCAATGGGGCGCTATGGGGTTTCTATGGGGTGCTATAGGGTTCCTGTGGGGCACAGTGGGGCTCTGTGGGGTTTCTATGGGGCTTCTATGGGGCCCTATGGGCCTCTATGGGGCGCTATGGAGTTTCTATGGGGCACAGTGGGGTTCCTATGGGGTTTCTATGGGGCACTGTAGGGTTTCTATGGGGCACAGTGGGGCTCTATGGGGCACTGTGGGGTTTCTATGGGGCTCTATGGGGTTTCTATGGGGCGCTATGGGGTTTCTATGGGGCTCTATGGGGTTTCTATGGGGCACTGTAGGGTTTCTGTGGGGCGCTGTGGGGCTCCTAATTGGCTCTATGCGGTTTTTATGGGGCGCTATGGGGCAGCTGCAGCCAATGAGAGCCAGGGGGCGGGGGTGAGCGACAGGAACGCCGTGCTCTGATTGGCTGCAGCGCGCAGAGGGGCGGGACTTCGGAGAGGACAGTGGGTGACCGCCAGGGGGCGCTGTGGGACGGGGAGATCTATGGGGCGCTATGGGGTTCTATGGGGCACAGTGGGGTTTCTATGGGGCGCTATGGGGCTCTATGGGGTTTCTATGGGGCGCTATGGGGTTTCTATGGGGCACTATGGGGCTCTATGGGGTTTCTATGGGGCGCTATGGGGTTTATGGGGCACAGTGGGGTTTCTATGGGGTGTTATGGGATTCTATGGGGTGCTGTGGGGTTTATGGGGCTCTGTGGGGTTTCTATGGGGCACAGAGGGGCTCTGTGGGACGCCATGGGGTTCCTATGGGGCACAGTGGGGTTCTATGGGTCGCTATGGGGTTTCTATGGGGGCAAAGTGGGGCTCTATGGGGCTGTATGGTTTTTCTATGGGGCACAGTGGGTTTTCTATGAGTCTCTATGGGGTTTCTATGGGGCGCTATGGGATTTCTATGGGGTTTCTATGGGGCGCTATGGGGTTTCTATGGGGCGCTATGGGGTTTCAGTGGGGCACTGTAGGGTTTCTGTGGGGTGCTGTGGGGCTCTATGGGGTTTCTATGGGGTTTCTATGGGGCCCTATGGGATTTCTATGGGGTTCCTATGGGGCACAGTGGGACTCTATGGGGCGCTATGGGGCCGGGATGATCTCTGGGCTGGAGGGGAATCTGTGGGGCAGATTCCCTGTATACCCCATAGCTGGCCCTATATCCCATATCTGACCCCATATCTGGCCCCACACCCCATAGCTGACCCCATATCCCGCCCCATATCCCATATCTGACCCCATATCCCACCCCATATCCCACCCTTGACCCCATATCCCACACCTCACAGCTGACCCCATATCCTGCCCTATATGCCACCCCGACCCCAAATCCTGCCCTATATCCCATCCCTGACCCCATACTCGACCCCTGACCCCATAACCCCCCCCGACCCCATATCCCACCCTATATCCCACCCCTGACCCATATCCCACCCCATACTCCACCCCTGACCCCAAATCCTGCCCTATATCCCATCCCTGACCCCATACTCGACCCCTGACCCCATATCCCGCCCCATATCCCACCCCTGACCCCATATCCCACCCCATACTCCACCCCTGACCCCAAATCCCACCCCATATCCCACCCTTGACCCCATATCCCGCACCTCATAACTGACCCCATATGCTGCCCCATATCCCACCCCTGACACCAAATCCCACCCTATATCCCATATCTGACCCCATATCCCACCCCATACTCCACCCCTGACCCCAAATCCCGCCCTATATCCCATCCCTGACCCCATACTCGACCCCTGACCCAATATCCCACCCCATATCCCACCCCTGACCCCATATCCCGCCCCATATCCCACCCTTGACCCCATATCCCGCACCTCATAACTGACCCCATATGCTGCCCTATATCCCATCCCTGACACCAAATCCCACCCTATATCCCATATCTGACCCCATACTCGACCCCTGACCCCATATCCCATCCCTGACCCCCAAATCCCACCCCATACTCCACCCCTGACCCCATATCCTGCCCTATATCCCACCCCTGACCCCATATCCCACCCTATATCCCACCCCTGACCCCATACTCGACCCCAGACCCATACCCCACCCCTGACCCCATATCCCACCCCTGACCCCAAATCCTGCCCTATATCCCACCCCTGACCCCATATCCCACCCTTGCCCCCATATCCCACCCCATATCCCACCCTTAACCCCATATCCCGCCCCATATCCCACCCCTGACCCCATATCCCACCCCTGACCCCATATCCCACACCTCATAGCTGACCCCATATTCCCACCCTGTATCCCATATCTGACCCCATATCCCACCCCATACGCCACCCCTGACTCCATATTCCACCCTATATCCCACCCCTAACCCCATATCCCACCCCTGACGCCAAATCCCGCCCTATATCCCATATCTGACCCCATACCACCCGCCTGACCCCATACCCCCCCATAACCCCATCCCTGACCCCATACCCCACCCTATACCCCATACCTGACCCCATATACCCCATATCTGACCCCACACCCCCATACCTGACCCCATACCTGACCCCATAGCTGACCCTATATCCCATAGCTGACCCTATATCCCATACCTGACCCCATACCCCATACCTGAACCCATATACCTTATATCTCACCCCACATCCCATACCTGACCCCATAGCTGACCCTATATCCCATACCTGACCCCATACCCCATACCTGACCCCCATACCCGACCCCATATCCCATACATGACCCCATTCTCCATACCTGACCCCATATACCCCATACCTGACCCCACACCCCACACCTGACCCCATAGCTGACCCCATATCCCATACCTGACCCCATATACCCCATATCTGACCCCACACCTGACCCCATACCTGACTCCGTACCCTACACCTGACCCCACACCCCGCACCTGACCCTATATCTGACTGCACACCCCATACCTGACCCCATTCCGGACCCCATAGCTGACCCTATATCCCATACCTGACCCCATATCCCATACCTGACCCCATATACCCCATATCTGACCCCACATCCCATACCTGACCCCATACCTGACCCCATACCTGACCCCATATCCCATACCTGACCCCATATACCCCATATCTGACCCCATACCCCATACCTGACCCCATTCCTGACCCCATAGCTGACCCTATATCCCATACCTGACCCCATACCATATACCTGACCCCATTCCCCTCACCTGACCCCACACCCCACACCTCACCCTATATCTGACCCCACACCCCATACCTGGCCCCATACCTGACCCCATAGCTGACCCCACACCCCATACCTGACCCCATATCTGACCCCATATACCCCATATCTGACCCCATATACCCTATATCTGACCCCACACCTGACCCCACACCTGACCCTATATCTGACCCCACACCCCATACCTGACCACATTCCTGACCCCATACCTGACCCCATAGCTGACCCTATATCCCATATCTGACCCCACACCCCACACCCGACCCCATACCTGACCCCATATCCCATACCTGACCCCATACCTGACCCCATATACCCCATACCTGACCCCATACCCCACACCTGACCCACACCCCCACACCTGACCCTATATCTGACCCCACACCTGAGCCCATACCTGACCCCATACCTGACCCCATATCCCATACCTGACCCCATACCTGACGCCATACCCCACACCTGACCCTATATCTGACCCCATATCCCATACCTGACCCCATACCTGACCCCATACCCCACACCTGACCCTATATCTGACCCCATATCCCATACCTGACCCCATACCTGACCCCATACCCCACACCTGACCCTATATCTGACCCCATATCCCATACCTGACCCCATAGCTGACCCCACACCCCACACCTGACCCCATACCTGACTCCATACCCCATACCTGACCCCATTCCCCACACCTGACCCCATTCCCCACACCTGACCCTATATCTGACCCCACAACCCATACCTGACCCCATACCTGACCCCATACCCCATACCTGACCCCATATACCCCACTTGCCCCCCCCACGTGACCCCCACATGACCCCTCTCGTGACCCCCACGTGACCCCACGTGACCCCCACGTGACCCCCTCGTGACCCCCTTGTGACCCCCACGTGACCCCCCCTCGTGACCCCCACGTGACCCCCCCACGTGACCCCAAGTGACCCCCACGTGACCCCCCTTCCCCCCTCCAGGCGCGTTGCCGTGGTGCCTGGGGGCCCCCTGGGTCCGTCGGCGCTGAACCCGGCGGTGCTGCGCGTGCGTTACGCTGTGAGGGGACCCATCCTGCAGAGGGCGCTGCAGCTCGAGGAGGAGCTGAGCCAGGTGGGCGCCGGGCCTGGGGGGATCAGCATGGGATCTGTATGGGATCTGGATGGGATCTGGATGGGATCTGGATGGGATCTATATGGGATCTATATGGGATCTGGATGGGATCTGGATGGGATCTGGATGGGATCTGGATGGGGTCTGGATGGGATCCTGGATGGGATCTGGATGGGATCTGGATGGGATCTGGATGGGATCTGGATGGGATCTGGATGGGATCCTCGATGGGATCTATATGGGATCTGGATGGGGTCTGGATGGGATCTGGATGGGATCTGGATGGGATCTGGATGGGATCTGCATGGGATCTGGATGGGATCTGGATGGGATCTATATAGGATCTATATGGGATCTGGATGGGGTCTGGATGGGATCTGGATGGGATCTGGATGGGGTCTGGATGGGATCTGGATGGGATCTGGATGGGATCTGGATGGGATCTGTATGGGATCCTGGATGGGATCTGCATGGGATCCTGGATGGGATCTGGATGGGATCTGGATGGGATCTGGATGGGATCTGGATGGGATCTATATGGGATCTGGATGGGATCCTGGATGGGATCTGGATGGGATCTGGATGGGGTCTGGATGGGGTCTGGATGGGATCTGCATGGGATCTGGATGGGATCTGGATGGGATCCTGGATGGGATCTGGATGGGATCTGGATGGGATCTATATGGGATCTGGATGGGATCTGGATGGGATCTGTATGGTACCTATATGGGCTCTGGATGGGATCTATATGGGACCTGTATGGCACCTATATGGGATCTGGATGGGATCTATATGGGATCTATATGGGATCTGCATGGGATCTGGATGGGATCTGGATGGGATTCTGGATGGGACCTGTATGGGATCCTGTATGGGATCTGTATGGGATCTGTATGGGAACCTGTATGGGATCGGGATGGGATCCTGTATGGGATCCTGTATAGGACCTGTATAGGACCCTGTATGGGATCCTGTATGGGATCTGTATGGGACCTGTATGGGATCCTGGATGAGATCTGGATGGGATCCTGGATAGGGTCTGGATGGGGTCTGGATGGGATCTGGATGGGATCTGGATGGGAACTATATGGGATCTGGATGGGGTCTGGATGGGATCTATATGGGATCCTGGATGGGATCTATATGGGATCCTGGATGGGATCTGGATGGGATCTATATGGGATCATGGATGGGATCTGGATGGGATCTGGATGGGATCAGCATGGGATCATGGATGGGGTCTGGATGGGATCTGGATGGGGTCTGGATGGGATCTGGATGGGGTCTGAATGGGATCTGGATGGGATCTGGATGGGATCTGGATGGGATCTGGATGGGATCCTGGATGGGATCTGGATGGGGTCTGGATGGGATCCTGGATGGGATCTGGATGGGATCTGGATGGGGTCCTGGATGGGATCTGGATGGGATCTGCATGGGATCTGGATGGGATCCTGGATGGGATCTGGATGGGATCTGGATGGGAACTGGATGGGGTCTGGATGGGATCTGGATGGGAACTGGATGGGGTCTGGATGGGATCTGGATGGGATCCTGGATGGGATCTGGATGGGATCTGGATGGGATCAGCATGGGATCAGCATGGGGTCTGGATGGGGTCTGGATGGGATCTGGATGGGATCTGGATGGGGTCTGAATGGGATCTGGATGGGATCTGGATGGGATCTGGATGGGATCTGGATGGGAACTGGATGGGGTCTGGATGGGATCTGGATGGGATCTGGATGGGGTCTGAATGGGATCTGGATGGGATCTGGATGGGATCTGGATGGGATCCTGTATGGGATCTGGATGGGATCTGGATGGGAACTGGATGGGGTCTGGATGGGATCTGGATGGGAACTGGATGGGGTCTGGATGGGATCTGCATGGGATCTATATGGGATCTGGATGGGATCTGGATGGGATCAATATGGGATCCTGGATGGGATCTGTATGGGATCCTGGATGGGATCTGGATGGGATCTGGATGGGATCTGGATGGGATCTGGATGGGATCCTGGATGGAATCTGTATGGGATCCTGGATGGGGTCTGGATGGGATCTATATGGGATCTGTATGGGATCTGTATGGGATCTATATGGGATCTGGATGGGATCTGGATGGGATCTGCATGGGATCTGCATGGGATCTGCATGGGATCTATATGGGATCTGGATGGGATCCTGGATGGGGTCTGGATGGGATCTGGATGGGATCTGGATGGGATCTATATGGGATCTGGATGGATCTGGATGGGATCTGGATGGGATCTGAATGGGGTCTGGATGGGATCCTGGATGGGATCTGGATGGGATCTGGATGGGATCTGGATGGGATCTGGATGGGATCTGGATGGGATCCTCGATGGGATCTATATGGGATCTGGATGGGGTCTGGATGGGATCTGGATGGGATCTGGATGGGATCCTCGATGGGATCTATATGGGATCTGGATGGGGTCTGGATGGGATCTGGATGGGATCTGGATGGGGTCTGGATGGGATCTGGATGGGATCTGCATGGGATCTGGATGGGATCTGGATGGGATCTGGATGGGATCTATATAGGATCTATATGGGATCTGGATGGGGTCTGGATGGGATCTGGATGGGATCTGGATGGGGTCTGGATGGGATCTGGATGGGATCTGGATGGGATCTGGATGGGATCTGTATGGGATCTGTATGGGATCCTGGATGGGATCTGGATGGGATCTGGATGGGGTCTGGATGGGGTCTGGATGGGATCTGCATGGGATCTGGATGGGATCTGGATGGGATCCTGGATGGGATCTGGATGGGATCTGGATGGGATCTATATGGGATCTGGATGGGATCTGGATGGGATCTGTATGGTACCTATATGGGCTCTGGATGGGATCTATATGGGACCTGTATGGCACCTATATGGGATCTGGATGGGATCTATATGGGATCTATATGGGATCTGCATGGGATCTGGATGGGATCTGGATGGGATTCTGGATGGGACCTGTATGGGATCCTGTATGGGATCTGTATGGGATCTGTATGGGAACCTGTATGGGATCGGGATGGGATCCTGTATGGGATCCTGTATAGGACCTGTATAGGACCCTGTATGGGATCCTGTATGGGATCTGTATGGGACCTGTATGGGATCCTGGATGAGATCTGGATGGGATCCTGGATAGGGTCTGGATGGGGTCTGGATGGGATCTGGATGGGATCTGGATGGGAACTATATGGGATCTGGATGGGGTCTGGATGGGATCTATATGGGATCCTGGATGGGATCTATATGGGATCCTGGATGGGATCTGGATGGGATCTATATGGGATCATGGATGGGATCTGGATGGGATCTGGATGGGATCAGCATGGGATCATGGATGGGGTCTGGATGGGATCTGGATGGGGTCTGGATGGGATCTGGATGGGGTCTGAATGGGATCTGGATGGGATCTGGATGGGATCTGGATGGGATCTGGATGGGATCCTGGATGGGATCTGGATGGGGTCTGGATGGGGTCTGGATGGGATCTGGATGGGATCTGGATGGGGTCTGGATGGGATCTGGATGGGATCTGCATGGGATCTGGATGGGATCCTGGATGGGATCTGGATGGGATCTGGATGGGAACTGGATGGGGTCTGGATGGGATCTGGATGGGAACTGGATGGGGTCTGGATGGGATCTGGATGGGATCCTGGATGGGATCTGGATGGGATCTGGATGGGATCAGCATGGGATCAGCATGGGGTCTGGATGGGGTCTGGATGGGATCTGGATGGGATCTGGATGGGGTCTGAATGGGATCTGGATGGGATCTGGATGGGATCTGGATGGGAACTGGATGGGGTCTGGATGGGATCTGGATGGGATCTGGATGGGGTCTGAATGGGATCTGGATGGGATCTGGATGGGATCTGGATGGGATCCTGTATGGGATCTGGATGGGATCTGGATGGGAACTGGATGGGGTCTGGATGGGATCTGGATGGGAACTGGATGGGGTCTGGATGGGATCTGCATGGGATCTATATGGGATCTGGATGGGATCTGGATGGGATCAATATGGGATCCTGGATGGGATCTGTATGGGATCCTGGATGGGATCTGGATGGGATCTGGATGGGATCTGGATGGGATCTGGATGGGGTCTGGTTGGGATCTGGATGGGATCTGGATGGGATCCTGGATGGAATCTGTATGGGATCCTGGATGGGGTCTGGATGGGATCTATATGGGATCTGGATGGGATCTGTATGGGATCTATATGGGATCTGGATGGGATCTGGATGGGATCTGCATGGGATCTGCATGGGATCTGCATGGGATCTATATGGGATCTGGATGGGATCCTGGATGGGGTCTGGATGGGATCTGGATGGGATCTGGATGGGATCTGGATGGGATCTGGATGGGATCTGGATGGGATCTGGATGGGATCTGAATGGGGTCTGGATGGGGTCTGGATGGGATCTGGATGGGATCTGGATGGGATCTGGATGGGGTCTGGATGGGATCTGGATGGGATCTGGATGGGATCTGGATGGGATCCTGGATGAGATCTGTATGGGATCCTGGATGGGGTCTGGATGGGATCTATATGGGATCTGTATGGGATCTATATGGGATCTGGATGGGATCTGGATGGGATCTGTATGGGATCTGGATGGGATCTGAATGGGGTCTGGATGGGGTCTGGATGGGATCTGGATGGGATCTGGATGGGATCTGAATGGGGTCTGGATGGGGTCTGGATGGGATCTGGATGGGATCTGGATGGAATCTGGATGGGATCTGAATGGGATCTGGATGGGATCTGGATGGGATCTGGATGGGATCTGGATGGGGTCTGGGTGGGATCTGGATGGGGTCTGCATGGGATCTGGATGGGATCTGGATGGGATCTGTATGGGATCTGGATGGGATCTGGATGGGGTCTGCATGGGATCTGGATGGGATCTGCATGGGATCTGTATGGGATCTGGATGGGGTCTGGATGGGATCTGGATGGGATCTGGATGGGGTCTGGATGGGATCTGGATGGGATCTGCATGGGATCTGCATGGGATCCTGGATGGGATCTGGATGGGATCTGGATGGGGTCTGCATGGGATCTGGATGGGAGCTGCATGGGATCTGCATGGGATCTGGATGGGATCTGGATGGGATCTGCATGGGATCTGGATGGGATCCTGGATGGGATCTGCATGGGATCTGGATGGGATCTGGATGGGATCTGGATGGGGCCTGCATGGGATCTGCATGGGATCTGCATGGGATCTGGATGGGATCCTGGATGGGATCTGGATGGGATCTGGATGGGGTCTGGATGGGATCTATATGGGATCTGGATGGGATCTGGATGGGGTCTGGATGGGATCTATATGGGATCTGGATGGGATCCTGGATGGGATCCTGGATGGGATCTGGATGGGATCTGGATGGGATCTGGATGGGATCTGGATGGGGTCTGGATGGGATCTGGATGGGATCCTGTATGGGATCTGGATGGGATCTATATGGGATCTGGATGGGATCTGGATGGGATCCTGTATGGGATCTGGATGGGATCTGGATGGGATCCTGTGTAGCACCTGTATGGGATCCTGTATGGGATCCTGTATGGGACCTGTATGGGACCTGTATGGGATCTGTATGGGATCCTGGATGGGATCCTGGATGGGATCCGTATGGGATCCTGTATGGGATCTTGTATGGGATCCTATATGGCACCTATATGGGATCTGGATGGGATCTGGATGGGATCTGGATGGGATCTGTATGGGATCCTGTATGGGACCTGGATGGGACCTGGATGGGATCTGTATGGGATCCTGGATTGGATCCTGGATGGGATCTGTATGGGATCCTTTATGGGATCCTGTATGGGATCCTATATGGCACCTATATGGGATTCCTGTATGGGATCCTGTATGGGATCTGGATGGGATCTGGATGGGATCCTGTATGGGATCCTGGATGGGATCCTGGATGGCACCTACATGGGATCCTGTATGGGACCTGTATAGGACCCTGTATGGGATCTGTATGGGATCCTGGATGGGATCCTGGATGGCACCTATATGGGATCCTGTATAGGACCTGTATGGGACCCTGTATGGGACCCTATATGGGATCCTGTATGGGATCCTATATGGGACCTTATATAGGACCCCTGTTTTGGACCCTATATGGGACCCCTGTGTGACCCTTATGTGGGATCCCTGTATGGCCCCCCTGTGTGGGATTCCTATATGGGATCCTAGAGGGGATCCCTCTGTGACCCTTGTATGGGATCCTACATGGGACCCCTGTGTGGGATCCTATATGGGACCCTGTAAGGACCATATATGGGATCCTATAAGGGACCCTTGTATGGGATCTTAAATGGGACCCTGTAAGGACCCTATATAGGATCCTATATGGGACCCCAGTATGGGACCCTATATGGGACCTATATGGGACCCTATATGGGACCCTATATGGGACCCTATATGGGATCCTATATGGGACCCTATATGGGATCCTATAAGGGACCTTATATGGGACCCTATATGGGATCCTATATGGGACCCTATATGGGACCCCTGTGTGACCCTTATAAGGGATCCTATATGGGACCTCTGTATGGGATCCTATATGGCATCCTATATAGGACCCTGTATGGGATCCTATATGGCATTCTATATGGGATCCCTGTGCGACCCTTATAGGGGATCCTATATGGGACCTTTGTATGGGTCCCCTGTACCACCCCATGACCCCTTCATGACCCCATGACCCCTCTATGACCCCATGACCCCTCTATGACCCCATGACCCCTATCTGACCCCGTGACCCCACATGACCCCTCTGTGTCCCCTCAGGGCGTCCCCCACCCCTTCACAGAGGTCATTCGGGCCAACCTCGGTGATGCTCAGGCTATGGGGCAGAAACCCATCACCTTCCTGCGCCAGGTGACCGCGTGACCTTTGACCTTTGACCCCGCGTGACCTTTGCCCAACCCCACGTGACCCCTATGTGACCCCCAGCTGGCATGGCTGTCCCTGTGCCCTGCACCCACTGGGGGGGAAGGTGTGCCCCCATGACCCCGTGTGACCCCATGACCCCATGTGTGACCCCATGTGACCTTTGACCCACCATGACCCCCCTATGTGACCCCCAGCTGCCCTGGCTGTCCCCGTGCCCTGAGCTCATGGGGTGGGGGATGGGCTGTCCCCATGTGACCTTACGTGACCTTATGTGATCCCGTGTGACCCCATGTGACCTTTGACCCCATGTGACCCCATATTGCCCCATGTGACCTTTGACCCCCACATGACCCCTATGTGACCCCTAGCTGGCCTGGCTGTCCCTGTGCCTGCGCCCATTGGGGGGGGGAAGGTGTGCCCCCATGACCCCGTGTGTGACCCCTTGTGACCTTTGACCCCCGTGTGACCCCATATTGCCCCACGTGACCTTTGACCCCCGTGACCCCTATGTGACCCCCAGCTGGCCTGGCTGTCCCATGCCCTGAGGTCATGGGGTGGGGGATGGGCTGTCCCCATGTGACCTTACGTGACCTTATGTGATCCCGTGTGACCCCTTGTGACCTTTGACCCCATGTCACCCCCAGGTGGCCTCGCTGTCCCCACGCCCTGAGCTCATGGGGGGTGGGGGGGGAATGGGGTGTCCCCATATGACCTCGTGTGACCCCCACGTGACCTTTGACCCCCACGTGACCCCAATGTGACCCTGCCGCCCCAACGCCCAGAGCTCATGGGTGGGGGAGGGGGGGGGGTGGAGTGGCCCCATGACCCCACGTAACCTCATGCGACCCCGGATGGCGTCACGTGACTCAGTGTTGATCCCACGTCACTTCTGACTGCTCCCGTGTGACCTTTGACCCCCGCGTGACCTTTGACCCCTCCCCCAGGTGGCCGCTCTGTGCGTTTACCCCGAACTCCTGAATGGGGATTTTCCAGAAGATGCCAAAGCGAGAGCGAGGAGATTGCTGGAGGAGTGCGGGGGGCACAGCGTCGGTGGGGATGGGGGGGACAGGGGGGGCAATGGGGGCAGTGGGGGCAGTGGGGGCAATGGGGGCATTGGGGGCATTGGGGGCAATGGGGGCAATGGGGGCATTGGGGGCAATGGGGGCATTGGGGGCAATGGGGGCAATGGGGGCATTGGGGGCAATGGGGGCAATGGGGGCATTGGGGGCAATGGGGGCAATGGGGACATTGGGGGCAATGGGGGCAATGGGGGCATTGGGGGCAATGGGGGCATTGGGGGCATTGGGGGCAATGGGGGCATTGGGGGCAATGGGGGCAATGGGGGCATTGGGGGCAATGGGGGCAATGGGGGGCATTGGGGGCAATGGGGGGCAATGGGGGCATTATGGGTAATGGGGGCATTGGGGGCAATGGGGGCAATGGGGGCATTATGGGTAATGGGGGCAATGGGGACAATGGGGGCAATGGGGGGCATTGGGGGGCAATGGGGGGCAATGGGTTCCCTATGGGGCCATTGGGGTCCCTATGGGTCTGATGGGTCACTATGGGGTCATTGGGGTCCCTATGGGGCAGCAGTGTGTCGCTATGGGTCGCTATGGGGCGGCAGTGTGTCGCTATGGGTCGCTGTGGGGCAGCAGTGCGTTGCTATGGGTCGCTATGGGGCAGCATTGTGTCGCTATGGGTCGCTATGGGGCAGCAGTGTGTTGCTATGGGTCGCTATGGGGCAGCAGTGTGTTGCTATGGGTCGCTATTGGGCAGCAGTGTGTTGCTATGGGTCGCTATGGGGGCGGCAGTGCGTCGCTATGGGTCGCTGTCGGGCAGGTTCGTACAGCGGCAGTGTGTCGCTATGGGTCGCTGTGGGGCAGCAGTGTGTCGCTATGGGTCGCTGTGGGGCAGCAGTGTGTCGCTATGGGTCGCTATGGGGCAGCAGTGTGTCGCTATGGGTCGCTGTGTGGCAGCATTGTGTTGCTATGGGTCGCTATGGGGCAGCAGTGTGTTGCTGTGGGTCGCTATGGGGCAGCAGTGTGTCGCTATGGGTCGCTATGGGGCAGCAGTGCATTGCTATGGGTTGCTATGGGGCAGCAGTGTGTCGCTATGGGTCGCTGTGGGGCAGCACTGTGTTGCTATGGGTCGCTATGGGGCAGCATTGTGTCGCTATGGGTCGCTATGGGGCGGCATTGTGTCGCTATGGGTCGCTATGGGGCAGCATTGTGTCGCTATGGGTCACTATGGGGCAGCATTGTGTCGCTATGGGTCACTATGGGGCAGCAGTGTGTCGCTATGGGTCGCTATGGGGCGGCATTGTGTCGCTATGGGTCGCTATGGGGCAGCAGTGTGTCGCTATGGGTCGCTATGGGGCAGCAGTGTGTCGCTATGGGGTGGCAGTGTGTCGCTATGGGTCGCTATGGGGCAGCATTGTGTCACTATGGGGCAGCATTGTGTCGCTGTGGGTCACTGTGGGGCAGCATTGTGTCGCTATGGGTCGCTATGGGGCAGCATTGCGTTGCTATGGGTCGCTATGGGGCAGCAGTGTGTCGCTATGGGTCGCCGTGGGGCAGCAGTGTGTCGCTATGGGTCGCTATGGGGCAGCATTGCGTTGCTATGGGTCGCTATGGGGCGGCAGTGTGTCGCTATGGGTCACTGTGGGGCAGCAGTGTGTCGCTATGGGTCGCTGTGGGGCAGCAGTGTGTCGCTATGGGGCGGCATTGTGTCGCTATGGGTCGCTATGGGGCAGCATTGTGTCGCTATGGGGCGGCATTGTGTCGCTATGGGTCGCTATGGGGCGGCATTGTGTCGCTATGGGTCGCTATGGGGCAGGTTCGTACAGCGGCAGTGTGTCGCTATGGGTCGCTATGGGTCGCGATGGGGCAGCAGTGTGTCGCTATGTGTCGCTATGGGGCAGCATTGTGTCGCTATGTGTCGCTATGGGTCGCAGTGCATTGCTATGGGTCGCTATGGGGCAGGTTCGTACAGCGGCAGTGTGTCGCTATGGGTCGCTATGGGGCGGCATTGTGTCGCTATGGGTCGCTATGGGGCAGGTTCGTACAGCGGCAGTGTGTCGCTATGGGTCGCTATGGGGCAGCAGTGCATTGCTATGGGTCGCTATGGGTCGCTATGGGGCAGGTTCGTACAGCGGCAGTGTGTCGCTATGGGTCGCTATGGGGCAGCAGTGCATTGCTATGGGTCGCTATGGGTCGCTATGGGGCAGGTTCGTACAGCGGCAGTGTGTCGCTATGGGTCGCTATGGGTCGCTATGGGGCAGGTTCGTACAGCGGCAGTGTGTCGCTATGGGTCGCTATGGGGCAGCAGTGTGTCGCTATGTGTCGCTATGGGGCAGCAGTGTGTCGCTATGGGTCGCTATGGGTCAGGTTCGTACAGCGGCAGTGTGGGGCTGGCAGCGGTGCGCGCAGACGTGGCGCGCTTCCTGCAGCGCCGCGATGGATTCCCGGCCTGCGCCAACAACATCGTCCTGTCCTGCGGGGCCAGCGAAGCCATCGTGGTGCGTCCCC